>NW_015161498.1:5802-22157 GCF_001447785.1 Gekko japonicus
AGTTATAAAGTTTGGTGTAGTGGTTAAGTACGCGGACTCTAATCTGGGAGAACCGGGTTTGATTCCCCACTCCTCCACTTGCACCTGCTGGATGACCTTGGGCAAGCCGTAGTTCTGGCACAGCTGTTCTTGAAAAAGAGCAGTTTCTGTCAGAGCTCTCTCAGCCCCACCTACCTCACAGGGTGTCTGTTGTGGGGAGGAGAAGGGAAAGGAGTTTGTAAGCCGCTCTGAGACTCCCTTGGGTAGTGAAGGGCGGGGTATAAATCCAGTCTCCCCCTCCTCCTCCTCCTCTTTATTAAAGAGAAAATGTTCCCAAGCACTAGACTGAGCAAGGGATTCAAATGAAATGGGTAAAATGTAATTCCTCTGTCCCTCTCTCCATACATGCCTATCAGATGTTACAATATAGGACAGGGTCCTTAGCTTAGAATGTTAGAGCCAGTATGGTGTAGTGGTTAAGTGCACGGACTCTAATCTGGGAGAACCGGGTTTGAGTCCCCACTCCTCCACTTGCACCTGGCTGGATGACCTTGCGCAAGCTGTAGTTCTGATAAGAGCTGTTCTTGAAAAAGAGCAGTTTCTGTCAAGAGCTCTCTCAGCCCCACCTACCTCACAGGATGTCTGTTGTGGGGAGGGGAAGGGAAAGGCGTTTGTAAGCCGCTCTGAGACACCTTTGGGTAGTGAAGGGCGAAGGGCGGGGTATAAATCCAATCTCCTCCTCCTCCTCCTTCTCCTCCTCCTCTTCTTCTTCTTCTTGATCTCTACAGTGTCATTATTACCTTGCAGCTTTCTCCAGCTCTTCAGGCCAGCATATAGTTAATGGCCACCTCCTCCAGTCTTCAGTTAAGAGTTCTGTCTCCTCTGATGGACAAAAGAGGCACAAAAAGACCTTCCTTCTTGCCCCCCTGAGTTTTATCACCTCTCTTTTCCCCACCCATTGACGTCAGGCTGTGTCAAAGAAGCTTTTCCTGAATCCTACAGAAATTTCCTTCCTGAAGTCTCTCTAGTATTTAATTCCTCCAAATCTCTGTTCCCTGCTTGGAGGGGAGGAGACTGGACCCTCCTATTGTCTCTAGCTAGACCTATTAGCATTTCTTAAGAGGTAGCTGAGGTGAACCTGGAAAGCCATTGACTGACTTTCTCCTTCCTGCCTGTTCTCTGCCCAGAGAGAAAAACTTTTAAAACCTCCTGATAAAGGTTTTACTCATTTCAAACCTCCAAAGAAAAATGCCTCTCTTCACAAAGCTTTTTTTTTTTTGCTTCTGCATTCACTGTGGAAAGCATGGGGCATATACCCGTGCCACAGCCATTCGTTTCAGGAAGGGAGTCTGAAGAACTGAGACAAATTGAGATGACCAGAGATGACGTTCTAGACCTCTTGGGAAAATTAAAAACCAGTAAGTCTCCAGGTCATGATGGCATACACCTGAGAGTTCTTAGGGAACTTAAATGTGAGATTGTTGATCTAGTAACCCATATATGTAACCTATCACTAAATTCAGCCGCTGCACCAAAAGACTGGAGAGTAGCAGATGTTACATTGATTTTTTAAAAAGGGATCCAAAGTGGCACCAGGAAATTACAGGCCAGTCAGCCTAATGTCTGTCCCAGGCAAATTAGTAGAAATGGTAATTAAAGATAGAATTGTTAGGCACATAGAGGGACAAAGGCTGCTGAGGGAAAATCAGCATGGCTTCTGCAAAGGGAAGTCCTGCCTCACCAAACTTTTGGAGTTCTTGAGAAAGTGAACATGCATGTAGACAGGGCCGGCTCACTCACTAGGCGAACTAGGCGATCGCCTAGAGCGGGGCGGCCCTTAGGGGCACCAAACTGCACCCGGCCCCGTACTCTGGGAGTTTCTTGATTATTTGTGTTTTTCATTCTTCCTAAAATGCATTTATTTTTGAAAATTGGTGGGTGCACGGGGTGGGGGGGCAGAAAGGATCCTCGCCTAGGGGGCAAAATAAGCTGGAGCCGGCCCTGCATGTAGACAATGGTGACTCAGTAAACATTATACACTTAGACTTTCAAAAGGCTTTTGACAAGGTACATCACCAAAGACTCCTTAGTAAACTTAGCAGTCATGGAATAAGGGGATTGGTTCTCTTATGGATTAAAAATTAGTTAAATGACAAGAAGTAAAGAGTAGGAATAAATGGACAGTACACAATGGAGGGAAGTAAGCAGTGGAGTTCAACAAGGATTGGTATTGGGGCCGGTACTATTTCATTTAAGGAGCTGCGGTGGCTCAAGTGGTTAAGACGCTGAACTGCAGGCTGTGGAAGGTCAGTAGTTCAGCAGTTTGAGACCCGAGTGTGCCGCATGATGGAGTGAGCTCCCATCTCTAGTTCCAGCTCCTGCCAACCTAGCAGTTCGAAAGCAAGAAATTGCAAGTAGATAAATAGGTACCACTTCGGTGGGAAGGTAACAGCGTTCCATGCGCCTTGGCGTTTAGTCATGCCGGCCACATGGTCACGGAAACGTCTTCGGACAGCGCTGGCTCTTCGGCTTTGAAACGGAGATGAGCACCGCATCCCTAGAGTCGGATTTGACTGGCTTTCGAGCAAGGGAAACCTTTACCTTTACCTTTTTACTATTTCACTTATTAATACATTATCTGGAACTAGGGGTGAGTAATATAGTGGCCAAGTTTGCAGATGACACAAAATTATTCAGGATGGTGAAAATCAAGGCTGACTGAAGAACTTGGAGTTGTAGTGGATAACTCACTGAAAATGTCGAGACAGTGTGTGACTGCAATAAAGAAGGCCAATGCTATGCTGGGGATTATTAGGAAGGGTATTGAAAACAGATCAGCCAATATAATAATGCCCCTATATAAATCAATGGTGAGACCTCATTTGGAATACTGTGTGCAGTTCTGGGCACCACACCTTAAAAAAGATATTATAGCTTTGGAAAAAGTGCAGAAAAGGGCAACTCGAATGATAAAAGGGTTGGAACACTTTCCCTATGAGGAAAGGTTAAAGCGCTTAGGGCTCTTTAGCTTGGAGAAAAGACGACTGAGGGGTGACATGATCGAGGTTTATAAGATTATGCATGGGAAAGAGCAGGTAGAGAAAGAGGTACTTTTCTCCCTTTCTCACAATACAAGAACTCGTGGGCACTCCATGAAACTGCAGAGCGGTCGGGTTAGAACGGATAAAAGGAAGTACTTCTTCACCCAAAGAGTGATTAACACATGGAATTCACTGCCACAGGAAGTGGTGGCGGCTACAAGCATGGACGGCTTCAAAAGGGAATTAGATAAGCATATGGAGCAGAGGTCCATCAGTGGCTATTAGCCACAAGGTATAGATAGGGGCTCTGGGGCAAGTGATGCTCTGTCTTCTTGGTGCTTGGGGGGGTCAACAGTGGGAGGGCTTCTAATGTCCTGGCCCCACTGGTGGACCTCCTGATGGCACTGGTATTTATGGCCACTGTGTGACACAGAGTGTTGGACTGGATGGGCCTTTGGCCTGATCCAACATTGGCGTCTCTTATGTTCTTATGTTCTTATGAACTCCAAGAGGATCTCCACAAACTGTGTGAGTGGGCAACAATGTGGCAAATGAAGTTCAGTGTGTTGGTAAATGTAAGGGGATGCACACTGGGACAAAAAATGCCAACTTCGAGTATAGGCTAATGGGGTCTAGACTTGCTGAGACTGAGCGGGAAAAAGATATTGGGGCAAGAGTGCCTAGCTCAATGAAAGTGTCAACCCAGTGTGCTGCAGTGGTGAAAAAGGCAAACTCTGTGTTAGGGATTATTAGGAAAGGGATTGAACACAAAATGGCTGATATTATAATTCCGCTGTATAGATCTATGGTGGGGCCTCATTTGGAGTACTGTGCACATTTCTGGTCACCGTATCTCAAAAAGGATATCACAGAGCTGGGAAAAGTACAGAGGAGGGCAACCCAGATGGTTAGGGGGTTGGCGCACCTTCCCTATGAGGAAAGGCTGAAGAATCTGGGACAACTAAGGAGGTGGGGGCATGATAGAGGTTTATAAAATTATGCCTGGGATGGAGAGTCGACAAGGGGAATTTTTCTTCCTCTCCCAAAAGACTAGAACTTGAGGGCAATGCTCCCTCTAAGCTGTGGAGTCTTCTGAGCAAAAATTCTACTTTGTGAGCTCCTGGCATTAAAGTTGTGAGCGAGCGATTTGGCTACTGCATACATTAGTTTGCTCTGGAGCCCTCCTTCCTAAGCCAAGACCAATGTTCCCACTAAGCTGTGGAGTCCTGTGAGCAAAAATTCTACTTTGTGAGCTGCTGGCATTAAAGTTGTGAGCGAGCGATTTGGCTGCTGCATGAATTAGCATGCTCTGGAGCCCTCCTTCCTGAGCTGAGACAAAAATGTGTGAGCCGGAGGCTAAAAAACTGTGAGCTAGCTCACACTCACTCAGCTTAGAGGGAACACTGGCCAAGACACAAATCTGTGAGCAGGAGCCTAAAAAAAACTGTGAGCTTGCTCACATTTACTCGGCTTAGAGGGAACACTGCTTGAGGGCATTCAATGAAGCTCCCCAAAGGCCACCCTCCTCAGGCTCCACCCCCCCAAATCTCCAGGTGTTTTGCATTCCAGAGGTGGCAACTGTGATGCAGACTGAAGGCCAAACAACAATAAGGAACTGTAGAAAGACCTCCCTGTGTGTTTTTCAGCTTTAAAAAGTGGCCACAGGGAGGGGGATCTAACTTTGGAGCACAGTGATGGCACTGGAGGGCAGGGGAGGTTTTATCCACACACAGATAATTTCCCCACTAGAAACTGCCCCCCTCTCAGGAGCAGTCTTCCCTCTAAGCTGAGTTAGTGTGAGCTAGCTCACAGTTTTTTAGCCTCTGGCTCATGCATTTTTGCCTTAGCTCAGGAAGGATGGCTCCAGAGTAAACTAATTTATGCAGCAGCCAAATCGCTCGCTCACAACCTTAAGGCCAGTAGCTCACAAAGCAGAACTTTTGCTCACAAGACTCCACAGCTTAGAGGGAGCATTGCTCAGTAGCTAGAATGCTGGAGGGGGGGGGAAACGATACCCATGTTGTGTCTGCCATTTCTCCCCTAATGGAGTTAACTTATATCAAGGAAAAGCATGGACAGATAGTGTGTTAAACACCAATCTGGTGTCCCCAGTCCAAAGTGGATACCCTCTGCAACCGTTTTTTGTCCACATTTACAGAATCTAATCACAGATTCTAATGTAACATGTGGCTTGGTCCTAACACAGTTTGGCTGCCCCTCTGAATCAGTCCATAATGTACAGATAAAGTATGACAAGTCCATTAAAAAAATGGACAAGTCGCAACCCTGCAGAGATTTATGCACGAGCGTGGAGTTGCTTGCTTGGTGATGTATGCGGATCAATATATAGCTTAAATGCAGCACTAACATTGATCAGGGTAGAAAAGGCCCTTGACGGTGGAACCCATCGGCCAACTCACAACGGCAGCTACTTGCACATGGATTTATTTTGAGTATGTTTTGTCTTGTGTTCTGTGTAGGAAGGCATTTGTGAGTACAGCACTGCACCTGACTGAATCGGCAGCCCTTACTGCAGTTTAAATTGCAGGCAGAAAGGTACCGGCTGGATATTAGGGGGGGAAATTGTGCAGTAAGAGTAATCCAGCAGTAGGAATGGCTGTCTAGGGCAGTGGTGAGCTCCCCCTCACTGGCAGTCTGTAAGCAGCATCTGGACAAACACTTGTCAGGGATGCTCTAGGCTGATCCTGCATTGAACAGGGGGTTGGACTAGATGGCCCGTGTGGCCTCTTTCAGCTCTATGATGCTCAGGGGTCATTTCGTAGAAAAAGAGCTAGGGGGACTCATTAGCATACCTCATTAGCATATGCCACACCCCCTAACATCACCGGAAGTGTGTCCTCCCCACAGCCGGCGGCGACCTCCAGCGGGCACCAGCAGGGAGCTCCAGGCCCCGCCCTCCCGCACCTCACCCGGGGGGGATGGCGTCCCCCCGCGTCCCCCCCCCAAATGACCCCTGATGATGCTATGATTGTATGTCCAGCCATCATGCGCACAACGTGCCAAGTTACCAGACAGCCCGTTGCTTCTTTGCTTGCAAGCCGTTGCTTCTTTGCTTGCAAGACAAACTGATACGTTTCCTACTGCTGAATGCAACCTTGCAGTATATCCTTCAGTACGTCGGACCATAGGGGCCGACTGGCCCAGAGGTCCATTAAGAAAAGCATCTGTATAAGCAACTCTCCAGCCTTTGGAAGATTAATGCTTTCTGTGTAACTTGTGAAACTCGATACTTTCCCACAAGGTAATGCTATGAGTCTGACCAGAGATTGCCTCCCAAGGGCCCCCACTCCCACCCCACATCCATGCAGGATGGCTTCGGAAAGTACCTCTCTACTTTCTGCAGTGACCCCGATGATGTATACAGAGCCTCTATGCACATGATGATTCCTACGGGCCTCGGCCGCTTCAGAAGTTATACTGAAGACACGAGGGGGCAGAGCCAGTGGGTAAACTCCCACCAGGCCCATAGCTACAGTGGGGCATCTCGTGGCCACCACCCCCACACTTACCGCCCAGGCCTCCCGACTTCCCATCTAGCTGGTTTATTTATTGTTCCCACCACGGCTGTGCCAAGCTGTTTCCCTGCCCTGCCTGCCGGGGCCCTCGCATTTCTCTCACATACTTAAAAAAAACCTTTTACTCTCTTGTCACTGGTTGGGGGGTACATGTGGGGGTGCCCCTTTCTTATTTAAATGCCCCCAAAGTCAAAAATCCTGGATATGCCCCTGACTCCCACTCCTTCTATGCAGGGGTCATTTCCTGCAGGAGCGCACAGGAGCGGAGCTCCGGCAGTAAAGAGCCCAGGGGGTGGCACATGCAACAAGCCCCACCCCCTGCTCCCAGCAGCCCTCAGTCAGAGCAAGAAGCAGCCAGGTAAGCTGCAGAGCCCCCCCCCCTGATTCAAAACAGTCCAGTGGCACCTTTAAGACCAAGTTTTATTCAGGTACAAGCTCTCCCTCCTCTGCGAGGACAGATCTGCACGTGTCCCCCCCCCCCAATAGCTAGCAATCCAAAACAGTCCAGTGGAGCCTGAGCGGTGGGTGTTGCCCTCTAACACACTTCCGGTGATGTCAGGGGGTGTGGCATATGCAAATAAGTTATGCTAATGAGTTGTGCTAATGAGCTCCTGCACCTCTTTTTCTACTAAATGACCCCTGCTTCTATGTGCTTTCAGTTGCAAAGCTCATAACACAGCACGGTCCTCCTAAGGATGTTTATTAGGAGGAAAAAACTCAGAGGACACAATTCACTCTTTCGGTCCACAGAAGAGAAAGGATTAGGAGTTCAATAGGACCACCATTCTGGATTTAGAGTTTGTATCGCTCATTTTCTCACTGAACCTGGCTCAACGCACTCTGTGTGGTAGGAGGTTCTACACTGTTTGTGTATGGTGTGTGTGGGAAAATACATTCATCTATCACTCTGTTTATTTTACTTATTTCAACACACTCCACATGTTGTGATGTTCAGACCAGGTGGTGGCAGGCAATCACCTATGTCCATCCTCAATGGTTGTACCTCTCAAGGTAGAAGTGGCAAATGACAGATCCATGGGACTGTATAGAGAGGAGTGAAGACTTTTTAAAATAGTGAACATCTGTCCTGAAAGCATTTTTATGGTTGCACACGAGAAGTCTGCCAACACCACTATATTTGGGTATGTCACCGAAGAGGTCCTAATTCAGTTAAGCGATTCCTCTTCCACAAAAACATCCCAAGGATTAATAGCTAATAATGCGCATTACAGATACAACTAGGTCCAGTGCACCCCACACCACATGTGGTATATGGAAGATGACCAAACAGCGATGATGCTGCAGGATTCGGCAATGGTTGCGTGGAGTTCGATTGAGTTCTCCAGTCCACATGTCTACTGACATGGCTTCTTTCATTCTGGAGGAATGCTAAAGAAAAAGGATATAGGTTAGGTCAATAACTCTCAGAATTCGTCCCTGCTCTGTTCTAAACAATACAAAGTGTCACGAACAACCACGATGCACTCAGCTGTCTGACTCACTTACTGGATGGAGGCCACATCCAACTCCCTCAGCAGCTGGGGCCTAGTACATGGAGAGACGTTAAGGAGAAGTTTCAAAACAAGAACAGACCAGGCATGCAAGCCAAAGCAGGGGAGGTTTCCTGAAGCCATCTCAGCCAGTGGACTTGCTATTAGATGTAGACCTGCATTGTTAATTTTCTGAACTGGTAAAATCTAGTGATCCCATTTGCACAGACTGGAAGAATGATTTTGCAGTAATCCAGTATTCTGCAAGTACAAATGAGGAAGGAAGTTCGTCATACGGTTATGATGAAGAAGCAGTTGAAGACATGCAGATGGACGGCTCTCGTTCGCAGTTGCGTGACGTAATATAACAGCCAATCCTCCAATCCTAAACAAACACCCATGGAAATATTTCCAATCAAGCATGCTTAGAACAAAAAAAATGTTATTCCGTCTCCCAGCATCAAAGCAGGCACACTGGCTTCAGTAAGATTTTCCCCAAATTAAATCGTTTAAACATTACAGTTCTATAACACATAATTTTTGCAAATGGCGGGGGTTTTGTTCCCACTGAATATTTATGAGCCGACAGCAAATTTGAAATCATATTAAAACAATCTGTAAGGATCTCTTTTCCCTTTAACCAAAGTTTAGGATGAGCCTTACATTTTAAGAACTTTGGTATCTCACAGAGTTTGTATTAAAAGGACACCTTGCAAACCAAGATGGGTAGCTGTGTTAAGCAGGGCTCCTTTTGTAGAAAAAGCCCAGCAGGACCTCATTAGCATAACAGGCCACACCCAACAGCAGAAACTCATTAGCATATTAGGCCACACCCCTGACAGCACAGCTCATTAGCACATTAGGCCGCACCCCCATGTTACCAGAAGTGTGGTTATCCAGCCACACCCACCTTTTGCTTCTTATTCTGTTTACCTTGTTTGTTGTCAAAACCCAGGGCCTTTTTTTGTAGCAGGAACTCCTTTGCATGTTAGGCCACACACCCCTAATGTAGCCAATCCTAATGAGTTTCTGCTGTTGGGTGTGGCCTATTATGCTAATGAGTTCCTGCTGGGTGTGGCCAACTTGGGAGCCAGCCGGAACTCCGTTCCTATGCGTTCCTGCCCAAAAATAGCCCTGGTGTTAAGTCTGTCTGTAGCAGCAGAAAAGAGCAAGAGTCCAGTAGCACCTTGAAGACTAACAAGATATGTGGCAGGGGAGGAGCTTGCGTGAGTCCCTGCTCACTTCTTCAGATTCGTCAGATTCACTTCCCATTCTAGCTTTATCTGAAGAAGTGAGCAGTGACTCACAAAAGCTCACCCCCTGCCACATATCTTGTTAGTCTGTGCTACTGGACTCTTGGACCAATTTCACACAAGAGCTGCACCGCGGTCGCACCTCCCTTGGCCCCGTTTCTATGGGTCAATTTCCCACTCGAAGCTGCGCGGCCGCATATTGACCCGTGGCTTTGCCCGATTTTCCCCGTGGTTTCGTGTTCTTGTTTTTTGAGGATCACGAAACCGCGGGGGAAATCTGGCGAAGCCGCGGGTCAAAATGCGGCCGCGCAGCTTCGAGTGGGAATTGACCAATAGAAGCAGGGCAAAGGGAGGCGCGACCACGGCGCAGCTCTTGCGTGAAATCGGTCTTGCTCTTTCCTGCTTTGTAAACCGTTGGTGAGTATCCCAAAGCTGCCTTTGCATGAGGCACTACTTTATCTTTCAACTGCACCTTCTCCCACTGTTTCAGAAGTCACATTGAAGGCTCCCCTGACTTTCTGAATGAACTGTTTGGGGGGGGGGGGGAGTTACAGTAGAAAAAGGGGCCCACGTAGGCCTGAGTGTCTGGATGCCCCTGGCATAACCCTATAGCATAACCTCCCAGATTTAACAGATGAAAACAGGGATGCTCTGTACTCAAACTAAAGATTGCTGAATTGCCAAAGACCAACTCTCATCCACCCTCTTTGTTATACATCCCCACTGGTTATCTTGCACAGGTAAACCAGCCATAACACTTTTCTTTAAAAACAAACAAACAGTCTTCAGCAACTACTTTGAGAACCCTGGGAGCCCAGCACAGAAATACATTAAATAATAAGTAAATGTTTATTCTCACAATGGATCTGAGAACTGTTACTACAGAACACCTGCACATTCCATAATCTTTGCTCTTCGAATAGGTATCCCCCCCCCCAATACCTTCAAAGATTTAACCTCCAGAGATTCAGACCTCAAGAGTAGCAAAACAAAAGCTGTAAATGGTATCCTCCCCTCCCAAAAAAATAAATAAATTAGGACAAAACCAGGACAATTATTGGCGAGGGCAGAGAGCAGAAAGCAAGGATCTTCCCTGATAAGTAGGGACACTTGAAATCTAAGCTTTGTATCCCAGCTTTATTCAAGAGGAAAGTCACACAAGATTCATAGCTGGGGTTGCCAGTTCTGGGTTGGGAAGTACTTGGAGATTTTGGGGGTGGAGCCTGGAGAGGTCAGAGTTTGGGGAGAGGAGGAACCTCCCTCGGCAGGGTAAAATGCCATGGAGTCTACCCTCCAAAGCAGCCATTTTCTCCAAGGGAACCGATCTCTATAGTTTGGAGATCAGGAGCAAAAGTGGGAGAGCTCCAGGCCCCATCTGGAGGTTGACAACCCTATTTATAGCATTCCTCTACAACGCATATTCTGTTTCAACGCCTACTGGCTTGATTCCGGTACAGGTTCCAGTCTGTACATTGGCTGTCTTCCAGCAAGCAAGAATACTTTACTTCATAACATTCCTTACACCCCAGAAATGATATCTAGTGATTTCTTTGTTTCTTGATTTAAGAAAGATATTTTACTTGTGTTTCAATTCATACACAAAAAAACTGGTTAACTAACAGTGGCTTGAAAATATTGACACTACTCCACTTTTCCACAAGCATACAAAAAAGAAAATAATAATAATAATAGTAATAATAATGGGTTTACATTCAACAGGAAAGCTCAATGACCACGCTAAGTAATAGTTGCATTGACATTCACATACACAAGCACGGAATAAATATTTCAGGATTCTTATAAGGGCATATAGCATACATACAGTACTTGAATTTTACATAATGAGTGTTAGTTGTAAGGTTAGAAATGCATAACTTATAGAGAAATAAAATGAAAACCCTAGGGCGTCATGTGGGAGAGAGTCACACCAAGACACGGCACAGAGCTAACAGGTAAGCCGATCCGCTCGTGTGAGAAAAGGGGTTAGCTTCAGTTTCCGCTCAGGGAAACTCGGTTGCAAAATGCTGTGTACTCAAAGTGCAGAGTAAGGAATGCAAAAAGAGAGAGAGAGAGAAATCATGGTATTTCTGAATGCATGCAAGAGGCAGCCCCACCCCCACCCAGTGATCTGACAGAATAAAGCTGTGATTGGCAGATATAATACAGATGTTTCAGGCAGATTTTTTCTAAAGCACTTCATTAGCAGCAATTATATTTTCTAATGGCTGTAAAATTTACTTCTGTTTGGGTTAAAGGACATCTTTATTTCTTCTTCATTTACATTTATATTCCCTTTATAAATAAAGATATCAAATCACAAATAGCATAGATAAGGTTTCTTTCTTTTTTTTCCTTTTTCCTTTTTTTGGTTTTTTTCCCCCTTTTCCTTTTTTCATCCTCACTTTTGCATATGTGTTGTGGAAAATACTCTGACCTTTTCAGAGACATTATGTGCAAAAGAATGTTCAATAGAGTGGAAACAAGGACATAAAGGAAACATCACAGTCAGTTACATTCCTGAGATGTCAGCCCTTCTTTCCCTTGTTCAACTCTGAGGGCGTGTCTGCGCGGTGGTTCCAAAAGGCATCAGACGTCCCCTGGATGGACATCCAACTCCCCGTGGTACGCGCATGCCAGGGTCCGTGGGACCAGTGCTGTCTACACAGCTAAATACAAGACGTGAGCAAGGGAAAACCCACCTCCCTAAGTTCCTGTTGGCGTGGGGGCGGTGGTTGTTTTAAGAGAGAGAGAGAGAAAGAGAGAGAGAGAGAGAGAAATGGCCCACACTTTCTGTCTGAGCATTAAAATGCCAAGCCAAGAGCGTGGGCGGTTGCCATGCAGACGTTCCCTGAGGGACATCCTTGCTAGGAGAACAAAGGCCTTATTGTGGCGATATGGCCAATGGCTTGGAAGAAGATATACTTCGTGGTATCTGTTTAAGAGTTATCTGAGCCTTCCTTTTTGCTGGAGTTGTGTATATAAAATATATAAAAGCTCCAGCATTCTACGCACTAAGTCTTATGGATTATGAAAAGTCTAATTCCAAACTTTAAACTGGTTCCCCAGGCCGCACACCATATCCACAAGGAACCTCCTCTGTTCATGTTTTACATGCTCTTCGTGTGTCATCTGAAAGTGATCTTGCGTCACCTAGCCAATAATCAGCACACAAATGTTTCCGGTCAGATACAGGGTGCACAATACCAAAAAATGTTTAAGCTCCCCCACCCCGCCCCATAAGTGTTATCAAAGACAGGATCACAGGAACCACAATGCAAAGAGTCCAACCTCTCACTGGCTGTATTGTGAAGAGTCTCCTTTTCGACGTAGGAGAAAAGAAACTTGTGTCTGCTTTTTAGATTCTGAAAACAAGCCAGAGTGGAGAAAAAGTGTTAACACCAGGCTTAATAAAGCTTTCAAGACAAAAACCTGTTAAGCAATCTAGACAGACATTGTGAATTCCCTGCGGATCGTTTTTTGAAGTCTTGCACATACAGGAAACTGGTTAACAGGAGGAAGAAGTTGGGAGTTGCTACAGAGATCTTCCATGATTACAAAAAAATTGGCTAAGTAGATTGTTCCGTATAAACCCCTCTACTGGTCACTGTTGTCAGTGGTGCTGTGGCCCTTTTCTTTTTTCTCCTGAGCCTTGTTGCCCTTCTTCTTTTTCTTCTTTTTCTTGGTCTCCTCCTTCTTGCCAAAGGTTATGAAGTCACTTTTGTCAGTTTGGCTGTTTGGTGGATCCTGACGGATGGAGATGATGGCAGGAGATCCTGGGATAATGAATTTGTCTGGCAACTCACCGGGACCCGGCGGCTTGGGGTTGCCAGGCCCGTATTTAAAGGTCCAGCTGTTGCTGTTCACTCCAGCTCCCACTGGGGGGGACACCTCACCAGCCTCGGGTTCTAGGAGGGAAAAACAAACAAATCAAAAATTAAAGCCCCGGGATGTAAGGATTGCCCATCGTCAACCAGGAGCGCCATGCCAGATTAAGCCATGATGGTGCACAAATTCCTCCCCAAATGGGATCTGTATTCTGCAATATGAAGAGAACCACTGTATTGCCAAGCACTGTTTCCAAACCCCAGGGAAATAAAAGCCATGGCACTAACGGATGCTAGATCTGACACGATTCAGAGATCACAACATTTCACAGAATGAAATGGCTAGAAACGTTTTGTGGTAAAGTCAGATCTACAGGGTGTTTTACCTAGATAAGCAAGTACCAGACCCAACATGGCTCACATTACCAGAACTCATTGGGGAGACTTCTCCTCTTCCAGTCCTTTCCCCAGACATAAGACACCTTTTCCCAATCAGTTTCTTTCTCTGCTGGCATAGAGCTAGAAAGGAGTGAATTGCAGGTTCCTTGTCTTTTATTTATTTATTTTTAATTAATGTTATTAAAAGATAAGTCAAGTATACATAAACAAACCCATTATATCTCAAGATTACTGTATAAACATTAATACAAACTGTAAGTGCAGATTCATATATCACAATGCCATCTATTAACTTGTCAGCAGGATCTTCTTATGACCATATCCTTGTCACTTTCTTGTGATTTTCCAATTATTCTAAGATTGCTTTAAAGTAACGTATAATAATTCCAGATATATTTTAGAAGGACCTCAATAGTATTTTATGAGAGTGCTCAGACCATAAAAAATTCTCATAGATGTAGCCATTCCGCATAGCCAGTATGTGCTGGTAATACATCGTTTTCTGTGAAATATGTTATGAGAGGCAGGGGTCATTTCCTGCAGGAGCGCACAGGAGCGAAGCTCCGGCAGTAAAGAGCCCAGGGGGCGGGCACATGCAACAAGCCCCACCCCCTGCTCCCAGCAGTCCTCAGTCAGAGCAAGAAGCAGCCAGGTAAGCTGCAGAGCCCCCACCCGTGGAGCCTGAGCGGTGGGTGTTGCCTTCTGACACACTTCCGGTGATGTCAGGGGGTGTGGCATATGCAAATAAGTTATGCTAATGAGTTATGCTAATGAGCTCCTGCACCTCTTTTTCTATGAAATGACCCCTGATGAGAGGACACCATTTTTGAATGAATCTGGAATGGGATCCCGCATACCCTTGTGTGTGGGACTCGTATTTATCTGCTACATTGTCCATCACAAAGTGGTCCCAACATTTATTTCTCCATTGAGCAATGGAAGGAGGATCAGGATTGTTCCATGAGGCAGCAATAGAAAGCCGTGCCGTGGCTATTAATGTGGCGGCTAGTTCGGTAATTTTTACTTCGTTTTCTTTTATGATGCTCTAGGGGTCCTTTTTCAGTATGACACCTCCCCTTTCCCCAGTTCACTTTGAGACCAACGTTAATTCCTGAGAGTCAAGAGTGCTTTGTCAATTCTCTATCCCAAAAGGGGTTTCTTCTGCCTTGCTACTTTATTCCCTAGTAGTTAGTGAGTCGATCAAATGAAGTCATTATTAGGGTGCAGAGAGACCAAATACAACCACCACCACCACCATTTGGGAAACGATTGCTTTGACTCAGCATAATAAACATTAGTGATTACAAAAGGAAACATATGGGAGCAGGTAAAATCTTATTTACTGCAAGTGAGCAAAAGAACAGGGAGGGAAGGCAACGTGGTATAGCCCGGTCTTGTCAGATCTCACTTGGATGGGAGACCACCGAGGAAGACTCTGCAGAGGAAGGCAATGGCCAACCACGTCTGCTTCTCACTTGCCTCAACAGCCCCTTACTGGGGTTGCCATAAATCCACTGCTACTTAACAACACTTTACAGAGAGAGAGAGAAAGAGAGAGAGAGAGAGAGAGAGAGAGAGAGAGAGAGATCCAGGGGTCATTTCCTGCAGGAGCGCACAGGCGCGGAGGACCGGGACTCCGGCAGTAAAGAGCCCAGGAGGCGGGCACATGCAAGAAGCCCCGCCCCCTGCTCCCAGAAGCCCTGGGCCACGAGGAGCAAGAAGCAGCCAGGTAAGTTGCAGTGGGAGTTGCCTTCTGACACACTTCCGGTGATGTCAGGGGGTGTGGCATATGCAAATAAGTTATGCTAATGAGTTATGCTAATGATCCCCTGCACCTCTTTTTCTACCAAATGACCCCTGGAGAGATCAGACATCTGAGTTTCATCATTCCCTTTTAGTGCTTGACTACGAGGTGGAGAGAAATCTCTCCATTTTTTCCTTCTTCCATTCAGCGGTGTGTCAGCGGTGTGTCCTTTATCTCCCCCCCCTCCTCCTTTCTATTCCTAATCTCACCCACCCCCTCTATGTTACATATTTATTTATTTTAAAACGTGTATGCCTTCTCTTCAGAACCTGTTTGCTCTGGGATGTCCAGGAGTTTCTAGCTCTTTGTGTACCTAGCAGCTTCCGGTGTCTTCCCACAGTGGACGTGATATTTACGTCCTTTTGCACAAAAACTCTTGATATCACAAAGTCTGCCTCTGAAACTGTGTCTTCACTGGGTAGCTGAAGTCCCCACCACTCTAACTAGAAACCAGGGGTCATTTCGTAGAAAAAGAGCTAGGGGGACTCATTAGCATAACTCATTAGCATATGCCACGCCCCCTGACATCACCGGAAGTGTGTCCTCCCCACAGCCGGCAGCGACCTCCAGCGGGCACCAGCAGGGAGCTCCAGGCCCCGCCCTCCCGCACCTCACCCGGGGGGATGGCGTCCCCCCGCGTCCCCCTCCAAATGACCCCTGCTAGAAACACACTTTCCCAACAAATGGGGCCGTTTCAAGCTAATCTCTGAGTATGAAGAAGTACAAAAATAAAACTTGCTACCAGATCGGTGAACTTCATAATGATGACTTGAGAGGTGGGGAATCATTTCACCATGACCCTTTTATCATGCTTCATCTTCATCTGGAATATTTTATATGTGAATATATATATACACAAGTGGAGACCAGCAAGGAGCTTGCAGGGCTGGGGACAGTAGTGATGGTGGGAGGGCAGAGATCCTGGGAGCTATTTTGGCAGGGGAGGCAGGCCCGGCAGTGAGGAGGCTGACAGCCACAGCAGGCCTGGTAGCAATGGAAGGCCACCTAGCTTTAGTGATGCGGGGGGGG
>NW_015161498.1:22167-25259 GCF_001447785.1 Gekko japonicus
CCGGTGGCGGGGAGGCGGGGAGCTCCTGGAGGTCCAGCAGCCCCAGCAGGCCACCTGATTTCTGCGGTGGCTCCAGTGAAGTTGGGGGAGAGGTGGGCCTGGTAGTGTTGGAGGCTGGCAGCTGTGGAGGGACACCTGGCTTTGGAGGCAGTGGATCCAGTGGGGAGGGGGAGGCAGGCTTGACAGTGAGGAGTTTCCCTGAATGCAGGGATGAAGGGGGTGGATCTGAGAGCCTTGCATTGATGGAGGAGGTAGGTAGGTCATGGGGAGGGGGTTAAATCCTCAATGTATTTTTCAGTGTTTCCAGATTTTTCTTCAAACCTGTAGAGTTCTCTAAGTTAGCAGGAAAGTTTGTTTAGTGTCGGTGTGGCCCTGATCTGCAGATTTAGATACCCACAGATTGGCACAGACTTGGCTATTAGATATATAGGTAAATACAACACAATTATCCTAGAAGATTATTATTTTCTCTCACAAGCGGGGGGGGGGGGGGGGGGGGGTGGGGGGGGGGGGGAGTAGGCTGACTGCAGACAACTTGAAGCATCTACTGCCCAGCAGTGATGGATTACCTCATGGACATAAAACTGTACATCAAATCCCAGCCAGTCCTTTCCCCACATCCATTCAAGCGGCACAATTACAGGCCCTAACCACAACAGCCATATCTTCAAGGGCTCATTCTCTAACATAATATTATTGTGCTCCAGCAATACCCTTCTGCCATTTACATTAGCCAAATTGGAAAGGTATAACTCTGTTTAGGATTGCACTGTAAAAAGAAAAATACCCAGAAATCAGTAAGGGGAGCATTTCAACCTCCCTGGACGCACAATAATGAATGTCAAGGGACAAGCTTAGAATGCGAAATTCTAAAAATGGTCTATAAATGTACTGTAAGGCATACAAATGCAGGAAAAGGAGAAAAAGTTCTGAATATAAATTTATAAAAGAGTGGATTTTGAACAAAATATTTCTAACCTTTTATTTTTTATTGCAATACAGATAATAGATTTTCCTTCACAATTTGGTAAATTAAAAATTATAGCTAGTACATAGTATTGATGAAATATGTAATACAAAATATGTATTAACTAGGAAGAATGCCCTTTGTGGAACTGAAGACAACGGGGCGCTAGCCTGGCCCCAGCGGGGCAAGCGGACCGGGCTCGTCCATCTCCCTGCAATGGGTGGCAGCTCGGGCGGGCGGCTGTGGGCCCGCGTCTCCTTCCCCGGACCCCTCTCCTCAGTCCTCCCTCTGCGCGCTCGAGGCCCTGGCGGGCCAAGCCGCCTGGCCTCATCCATCCCCACCATGGGGCGACAGGACAGGCTGGGCCTGGCTCCCTGGCCGGCCTCAGGCGCGGTGGCACAGCACCATCTCCCCTCATCTGCAGACCACACGGTGGAGGTGTGAGGGAACGGGCCACCCCCGGTGCCTTTCCAGGCAGTGGTGGCATGGCCCCATCTGGGGCCTGCAGGCCAAGTGAGGGTGTCTGGCCAATGGAGCACCCAGCCCGGCCTACGGCTCGAAGGAAACTGAGGGCAAAAGGGTGGCAGCACAGCAAATGGAGAGAGACGCCCTGTGAGTGACACACCAAGGCGCCAACCCAGAGCATGTGGAATGTTCTAGAGAAGTGCCTCCACCATTCGGAAGGGGATGTTGGGTAGAAGTATTTCTTTATTTCCTTGTTTAGTATATCCTGTAAGTATAATAATCTTTGAAAACTATAATCTGTTCCACAATCCCTGTATGACCCCCTTCTTTTTTTTCTGTACCCCCTTTACATCACTATCTTGCTTTTAAAATAAAAATATATTATAAAAATAACAATATTTTTTTAAATTTTTTATTCATTTTAAAATAATCATTAATAACAATAAATTTAAAGGCTGTGGGATACCGCCAGAATTTCAAAGGGATACTGCAGTAAATACCGTCTGAACACGGTTCCCTCTAAGCTGAGTTAGTGTGAGCTAGCTCACAGGTTTTTAGCCTCCAGTTCACACAATTTGTCTTAGCTCAGCAAGGATGGCTCCAGAGCACACTAATTTAATGCAGGTGCCAAATCGCTCGCTCACAACTTTAATGCCAGTAGCTCACAAAGCAGAATTTTTGCTCACAAGACTCCACCGTTTAGAGGGCGCATTGCTTCTGAATTAGAATCCGTATGCAGATTTAATAGTAAACTATCAGATTTGGACTCAGTGTGGGCAGGGAATGGTTAGTACCATACAGGAAGTAACTGGATCTCCTCATAGGTGTATGAACAACAATACTTAGCTGCGTCTTACATCGCCAGTTCATCCATCATTGGAAGTAGTTCATATCCACTCCTTTCCTCTTTTGACTGGATGTTGTTTCCATCCGTGTTCTGCTGCACGGCTGCATCCTGGGAAACTAGGGTTGCCAAGTCTATCTTCGCTGGGAGCAGGGGGCTCCCGGCCGGCGCCTTGTGTGTACGCGCGCCGCACGCACATCATCCGGAAGTGACGGGAGGACGCCAGGCACACTGGGGGCGGGGCCACGGCCATACAAGGGAAAACCATAGAGTTTTCCCTTGTATGGCCGTGGCCCCACCCCCAGCGTGCCCGGCGTGCCCGCGTCACTTCCGGGTGACGCACACGTCGGGGTGGAGTTCCCCCCGGGGCCCGATCCGGCGGCACAGGGGAACGGCCCCCCCGGGGGGACTTGGGATCCCTATGGGAAACTGGCCCTTCTGACCTCCCCTTCTAATAACACCCCTAAGCACTTCTGCTGCAGAGACCAAATGTGTTATTTATTGTCTTTAAGGTGCTACAAGATTCTTTGCAGCTTTGACTGCAACAGACTAACATGGCTGCCCTTCTGGAACAAACGTTTTAGAAGCCCTCTAAAAGCATCACACTGCTGGAGATAATGGGTGTTCCTCAGGGGTCATTTCGTAGAAAAAGAGGGCAGGAGCTCATTAGCATAACTCATTAGCATAACTTATTTGCATATGCCACGCCCCCTGGCATGCCCAGAAGTGTATCAGAAGGCAACACCCACCACTCTGGACTGTTTTGGACCGGGGCCCCGGGGGGGGGGGCTCTGCAACTTACCTGGCTGCTTCTTG
>NW_015161498.1:25494-54424 GCF_001447785.1 Gekko japonicus
CATAGGCAACGCCCCCTGACATCACCGGAAGTGTGTCAGAAGGCAACACCCACCACTCAGGCTCCACTGGACTCTTTTGGATTGCTAGCTATGGGGGGGGGGGACATGCAGATCTGCCCTCGCAGAGGAGGGAGAGCTTGTACCTGAATAAAACTTGGTCTTAAAGGTGCCACTGGACTGTTTTGGACCGGGGGCGGGGGGGCTCTGCAGCTTACCTGGATGCGTCTTGCTCTGACTGAGGGCTGCTGGGAGCAGGGGGTGGGGCTTGTTGCATGGGCCCGCCCCCTGGGCTCTTTACTGCCAGAACTCCGCTCCTGTGCGCTCCTGCAGGAAATGACCCCTGGTGCTTCTATAGGATCAAACAGCCCTGGAGTAAACTGATGCCAGTGGCCTTGTGGGGCTGGTCATGCCGCTGGAGCCACTTCACCCATACCTGGGCTGAGGCTGCAGGGGTCACTAGTGTAGCCTCACAAAACTCAGCTTGCTCCTGGCGGCCAGTGGGGGCCCTTCCTGGCCAGGTAAAGCAGTGTGCCACCTGCCCCCACTGACAGAGGCCAGAAAAGGGGCGGCTTCGTGGGCTCCTCCCAGGAGGTCACTGCAGCCACTCCTGCACCATCAGCCCAACCCCACTCCAGAACTGAAATGGACAGTGTGGTACAGTGATTAGAGTGCTGGCGCAGGATTCAGGAGACCAAGGTTCAGATCCTCACTTGTGACATTGGCTGACCTAGGGCCAGTCGCACACTCTCAGCCCAGCCTACCTCACAGGGCTGTTTTGAGGGTAAAATGAAAGAGAGGAGCTGCTCTGGGTCCCCCTTGGGAAGAAAAACAGGGCATAAAATGAAGTAAATGAAATAGAATAAATAAAACGAGATAACTGAACAGGCCTGGTAGCACAGGAAGCACTTCTTTCTTCGTAAAGCAAAGTCGTCAGCGAAAGTCATGCAGAGACCACCAGCCATCCTGCCAGAGGCTTCCCTCTGGACCCCTTCCGCTGTGGTCTGAACCAACATAATTGCACACACAGCCATGTCCTGTGTTATAAACTGCTGAGCTTACATTTTTGCCGGCGCGCTTGCTTAAAGATGCGAAGCCTGACCGTACGCAGGCTTATGAAGAAGTCAGTCCCCCTGTTCCCCGGGCCTTACTCACAGGTCAGTGCACAGAGAACTGCAGGCAAATGCATTCTGTCTGGCTTTAGACCTAAGTCCAACGATGCAATTTTCCTTCAGAGAACCAAAGGATTTTTCTCGTGTTCCTTTCACGACAGGAAATGCCAACATGAAGGAACCAAGAGCAGCCTTGGAAGAAATCTGTGAGGAATCCAATCCGGCATCACCTCCCAACTCCTTTGTGTTGAGCTGAGCATTGTGAGGACCTAGGGCTGCCAAGTCCCACCGGGGGGCAAAAAAAACCCCGCCCCAGAGGCCCGTTCCCGAGGAAGCCCCGCCAAGGCCCTCCCTGGCCCCAGGCAGGCAGGGGTGGGGAGAGGCGAGGAGGAAGCAACTTACCCTCCCTCTTCTCCTGCCCCCCCCGGCTGAATGCGGGCTGGAAGCAGGGTGGCCGGAAGCAGGGGGCGGGACTTCGTCATGTGCGTTCCCCCGCGTCCCCCCCCCGAAATGACCTCTGGAGGAATCCAATCCGGCATCACTTCCCAACTCCTTTGTGTTGAGCTGAGAATTGTGAGGACCAGGACCAGAGGACACCTGTCCAAGGGGCTTCTGGTGAGTCTTGCAGTCAGTTTGGTGAAGTGATTAGCATGTTATACTAGGATCTGGGAGATCCAGGTTCGAATCCCCACTCTGTCATGGAAGCTTGCTGGGTGACCTTGGGCCAGTCACGCGCTCTCAGCCTCGCCTACCTGTTGAGGATAAAATCGAGGCTTTGGACCCCCATTGGGGAGAAATGCAGAGTATGCTTATCTAAAAGAATAAATAAATGGGAAGTTTCTCAAAAAGGTATCTGCAATACATATCTGTTTGCTGTAAATCTGCACATTTCTCATGTGAAAATTCAAGATTGTCCTAGGGTTATTTTTTTTGGGAACAGAATAACACTTGTCAAACATCTTTTTTTTGACATTTTAAAAGTATATCATCTAATGCACTGCTTTTGCATGACATTTCTTTGCAGCTGAAAATTTGCCTTTACCTTGCTAATGCCCGCAAATGTTCCAGAAATTATGTCTAACACCCAGGCTCTTCAGCCCGCACTTTAGCTTAATTAAATATTTTTGTCTCAGGATTGTCTCTGTGTCCATTATCCCTTCTGCTGCCTTGAAGTAATAAATTACACAGCTGAACACTGTGTATCTTGGCTTCGTACAAATCATGAATCAATCCTCTTTCACTGAAAGGGAAACGGTTACGTTCTGAATATCAAATTAACCACATGTGACAGATAATAGTGTATTTCTCCACAACCTCAGTAATGGATCCCGAAAGCCTGACCTAGATGCAAAGTTCTTTTGTTCTTGTATTTGACAGGGATCTGGATGGACCGGTAAGCAAGGGGGTAGCGCACGGAACATTCGAGCCACTGTTGCTAGGGCCGGCCACCTCAAGGTGGGCCCTGGACAGGGTTGCCAGCCTCCAGGTGGGGCCTGGGGATCTCCCACTTTGACAACTGACCTCCAGCCGACAGAGATCAGCTCCCCTGGAGAAAATGGCTTGTCAGGAGGGCGCTCTCAACGCCCTCCTGACTATGCAGGAAGCTATCCCATCTGCTCCCGGCGGGGAGGGGGAAAAGGACCCCGACCCTTGCTGGGAGGCCCGGGAGTGTGGGCCCCTAGACCCGAACGGGGGGACATTGCAGCCAAGGGAGGAGGCGGGGGACGTGGCAGTAACTGGTCTATCCGACAAGGGCTTGATAGATGGAAAGCGGGGTGGCAGGTCGGGATTACCCAGCAGGTGGAGAAGGAGCCCTGGTTGGTGGCTAGGCTGCTTTAAGGATTGGGTGGTGGGCAATCCAGGTGGGTCGACAGAAGTAAATAAAGAGCCAACAGGTGGACCCGATGAGGATGAGGAGGGCACGAGGAGGACAGAGAGGAGTGAAGTAACTGGTACTCGTCCGTCGGCCCCTTATCGTTGAAAGGGAGTGCGATACAACTCTCAAACGACAACTCTGAGGTGAACCTGAGGCTAGACTTCTGACGACACACTCTGGAGCTAGTCCACGACTCTACCTACCCGCCCTGTCAGTCGCCGGCTGACATGGCTGCTTTGAGGGGTGGGCTCTGTGGCACTGTGCCCTGCTGAGGCCCCTCCCCTCCCTAAACCCCGCCCTCTCCTGGATCCACCCCCACTGCCCTGGAGAAAATGGCAGCTTTGGGGAGCGGAGAAAGTGCTAGGGATGCCAGCCTCCAGGTGGGACCTGGGGAACCCCCAGCATTACATCCCATCTCCAGACTACAGAGATCTGTTCCCCTGGAGAAAATGGATGCTTTGGAGGGTGGACTCTGTGGCACTGTACCCCACCGAGGTCCCTGTCCTCCCCAGGCTCCACCCCCAAATCTCCAGGCATCTCCCAACCTGGATGCGCACACTCCAAGTATTTGGATGGGAGACCACTAAGGAATACCAGGGCTCCCATGCAGAGGCAGGCAATGGCAAACCACCTCTGAACGTCTCTTTGCCTTGAAAATCCCACCAGGGGTTGGCATACGTCAGCTATGACTTGACAGGGAAGAAGAAAAGCCCTAAAGGCAGGCCTGGTTGAAGGTTGTTTTGCTTGTGTGCTGAACTCAAAAGATAGTGGAAATATCTGGTCCTCATAAGAACTCTTCTGCTCAGTAAGGACAGAATCCCCCAAATATGTATAGTCCTTCTGGTCAGGTAGCCCACATTTCATAACACGTCCAGCCAATCGCCAGGGCAACCATCCATGGCCAGCATTGCCAGTCTAGGGGTTGGCCACCCTATGCCACAGCACTGCCAGGCCTCCCCCAGCAGCCCTAGGGGGGAAATAGGCAATGTTGTGGACTCATAATCGGGGGATCCCCCGCTCCCACCTGGGGGCTGGCAAGCCCATCACCGAGCCCAATGTGAACCAGCTGCAGGGTGTGCGGAGAGGACACCGAAGGTTCAAGGTTGCTATGCCAAGGCCTGGTGCCCATGGGAACACCCAGCTCAGCTGCCCCAGGAAAAAGGCATGCACAGGACGGGCTGTTACTCCCCCCCCCCGCATGGGCATGGCTCAAGTATGACCACTGCCCTTTAACAACCATCAATCACTGGAGTCAAATTATAGAAGAATTCCAATTATGATCAGATTAGAGAGGGGAAACTGAGAAGATTAAACACCAAATAATGAATTTTAACCTTGGATTTATTCAGAGTCAAATGTGCACCATGCATCTTCGCAAAGATTAAGTGAAAAGTTTTATTTCAGTACAAAAGTATCTGTTATTTTTTCTCTCTCTCTGTTTCTAATGAGTAAAATGTTATTTACTGGGAAATGCGCAAAATTCGAAAACATAAATCCTGCAAAATTGAGTCTTAGTTTGCACCCTGTGACTGCGGAGTACAATTCTGGGTCTGGGGCAGTGTTCCCTGTAAGCTGAGTTAGCGTGAGCTAGCTCACAGTTTTTTAGCCTCCGGCTCACACATTTTTGTCTTACCTTGGGAAGGATGGTTCCAGAGCAAACTAATTCATGCAGTAGCCAAATTGTTTGCTCACAACCTTAATGCCAATAGCTCACAAAGGCCCCTGCCACACAAGGGAAGAAGGGACGGCCAAAGTGCGGCTTTTAAAAAGCCGCACCTAAATAGGCACGCGGCGGCGGGATCATATAGATCCCCTGAGCCGCTGTGCCAATTTCAATACAAAAGTATTTGTTATTTTTTCCTCTCTCTGTTTCTAATGAGTAAAATATTATTTACTGGGAAATGCGCAAAATTCAAAAACATAAATCCTGCAAAATTGAGTCTTAGTTTGCACCCTGTGGCTGCGGAGTACAATTCTGGGTCTGGGGTGGTCCTATTCATTTCCATGGGGCATCTTGTGCAGAAGAAATTCTAAGGGGATCCTGGCTCCAAATAATGTTTTTTTCACACAGACTTCTGGCTTTCGCTGCTCTGTTATACTGTCTGCTTCTAATAAGTCTCTCTTGTCCAGGGATAAAAATTCGTAAACTCATTCAGATTTACTTGCTTGGGGTTAGCATATTTTGAAAAGCAAAAGAGGGGACATATTTCCCAACTGACTTCTTCAAACAGGTGATCACTATGACAAATCTCATTTTAAATACCCTTCCTATTTAAGCTGTGATCATGCTACAAACTGGGAATATTCCTAACCCTCCAACCCCCAAAAGAGGACATTTTCATCAGTTTTTTTAAAAAAGAGCCCAAAAGAGGACCGACACCAAAAAAAGAGGACGTGTTCTCTAAAAAGAGGACACCTGGTAACCCTATTGTAATCCATCCTGAATGAAATGTAAGACAGCTGACGATCAATGTTCCCTCTAAGCTGTGGAGTCTTGTGAGCAAAAATTCTACTGTGTGAGCTACTGGCATTAAAGTTGTGAGCGAGCGATTTGGCTGCTGCATAAGTTAGTTTGCTCTGGAGCCCTCCTTCCTGAGCTAAGGCAAAAATGTGTGAGCCAGAGGCTAAGAAACTGTGAGCTAGCTCACACTAACTCAGCTTAGAGGGAACACTGCTGACGATACAGAGTGACAGGTAAAAACAGCCCAGAATTGAGATATCTGCACAGGCAGACAAGATGGCTGCTTGCTGAAGGCAACCACTCCTTGCTTCTGCCCAACCTCAACACACACACAGAGATTTTCCTCCATCCTTTTTTTTTTTACTGGGGGGTGGGTGTGTGCCTGGATATTTTTATAGTCCCTGTTCCACTCACAATCTGGCATTCCCTGGAGCAGGTGGGGCTCACTCTATATAATGAAAGCTATCTTGTACGTCTCTGCTGCCTCAACCCCCCCCCCGCCCCTTTGCCATTAGAATGAAAGCCTTCCCATGCAAGATCATTACAAGGAGACGAGAGAGAGTGTGCAAAAAGGCTTTGCTGCGTCTCTCCCTTCCCCGCATGTGCATTTGGATCTGGTGGCACATTCCAGCCAGGCAGCAGCTTGTGCTGGATAAGCCCCTCCCCTTTCCGTTCTTTTATTTTTCTTCTTCTGGATGGACTGTGACGTTTCATGCATGGGAGCCATCCTGCAGACCAGAGGATTCTTACCTCGCTACAGATGCTAATTTCATGCCCCTAAGCATTTCTGCCCCTGCTGTAATCAAGCTGATGACAACAGGCACGCTACCTTGGCATCCTTTACCAGCATCCTTTTACAGTATCCCTTCCACATTCTGACTAGCAGAAAAGGACTCAGAGAGCTCCATTTTTACTCATTTCTGACACAGGAAGCTTTGACTCTCAAACGCGCATACTCTGAACCTCTTGTTGGTCTCCGAGGTGCTGTTGGGACTCCAGTCTCACTATCTTAACTACTGTTATTGTGTTCAAAAGGAAATTTCTTCAGCCCCCCCAAACCACCCACCCCCCAGGAATAAACACACTGAGTATATTTAGGAGTATCCCACTCATTACCCCAAGGATCAGTGTAAAATAACCCGCAATCGGTAAATGTGTGCCTTTAAAACATAAATTTGAGAGAGGAGGGAGGCAAGAAACCGCAGGGAACGTCAGCCATTAACCTGATTTCTCCCTTTTCCCTGCCTGCTCTCTTTACACGGCTGCTCTTCCGCTGCTGTCTGGGGTGATAAATATTCACTGCCACACTGGAGTCCTACATTCTGCCTGCTAATTCTGGAATGGCTCTCAGAGTTCAAACATGACGTGTTTGCTGAGAAACGTGTGTGTGCTCTGTGTATTGTGTGTGTGTGTGTGTAGGGGAGGACGATGCACACATTTGGAATGCTCCCATCTTCTCAGTGCCTTTTCTGCATTAAAGGTAGCCACCCTTTCTCTTTTTCAACACAGACAACACGAACTAAGAGAGCAGATGGCAAAGAATATGAAAGGACAGAAATAAAATCACACACACTCCCTCTTCCCATTAACTCACACATTTGACTCTGAATAAATCCAAGGTTAAAATTCTGAATAAAACCAAGGTTAAAATTCTCATAGAACAGGTGAACTGGTAACTTGAAGCATCAAGCAAATAAAGCGTATCTCCTCCCCTTTAAACCTGATCCAGAGCTATTCTAAGCAAGCCGAAACCCATTTCCTTCTCCTAGGTCACACCGCCACCCCCAAGTCTAACTATTAAACTAGCATATGGTGGCAGTATTATATGCAAGACTTTGACCAATCAGGGCTCTAAATGTCACGTGTGAAAGTACTCTATTCTTTCACCGTGAACTACCCCAGAAGAGCTACCACCCCCTAGCTCAGCACCCTTGTGAACTAAGATCATCAGTGTTTTGCTGATCTTCTCCCATAATTAAGTTCCTCTCCCAGCCTTTATTTTCTAACTAGGAAGCTTAGGCACCTGCAACAAGCCTAATTTCCCCCCTGGCTGTTTCTTTATGTAGAGAACAACACCTGTGACCCTCTGAGCCGCACTCTCTTAACCCTCTCTTTTCCAAGCTGGGAAGAAGTTACAGTGCTGAGCAGGCTGGCCAATTAGCATGGACCTTTCCCCACTCTCAGTATCAGATAGAATTGCCAGCTTTTGAACCAGCCTCTGTAGTTGTCTCCTGAACAGTAGTTTGATCCGTAGCAACAGGCGAGAGGCAATCGTTCACTCCTTGCCATGAAAACATTTCCAGTTTATTTCAAAGGCGGAAAAGCAGGATCTGCCGGTTTCTTTTCTGGCCATCTAGCAGTCCCAGCTCCAGGCTGGGAAATACCTGGAGATTTGGGGGTGGAGCCTAAGGAGGGCAGGGTTTGGGCAAGGGAGAGACTCCTAAGGGGGTGTAATGCCATGCAGCCCATCTTCCAAAGTGGCCATTTTTATCCAGATGATCTCTGTGGCCTGGAGATCAGTTTTAATAGTAGGCGATATCCAGCCTCCACCTGGAGGTTGGCAACACTGGCGAGAACCCCTCTGGCTACCAGCAGGGGGTGGGTGGGGGTATAGCTGCCAGATCCAGGGTGGGAAACTCCTATAGATTTGGGGATGGAGCCCAGGGAGGACAGGGACCTTAGCGGGGTACAATGCCAGAGAGCCCACCCTCCAAAGCACCCATTTTCTCCATGGGAACTGATCCCTGTAGTCTGGAGAGGAGATATGATTCCGGGGGCTCCCCAGGCCCCACCTGGAGGCTGGCACCCCTAAGTCAGGTCCTTGTTAACTGAATGTAAGCTGGGGTCATTTCGTAGAACAAGAGGTGCAGGAGCTCATTAGCATAACTCATTAGCATAACTTATTTGCATATGCCACACCCCCTGACATACCTGGAAGTGTCTCAGAAGGCAACACCCACCACTCAGGCTCCACTGGACTGTTTTGGATTGCTAGCTATGGGGGGGGGGGGAACGTGCAGATCTGTCCTCCCAGAGGAGGGAGAGCTTTTACCTGAATCTTAAAGGTGCCAGTGGACTGGTCTTAAAGGTGCCAGTGGACTGTTTTGGTCCGGGGAGGGGGGGGCTCTGCAATTTACCTGGCTGCTTCTTGCTCTGACTGAGGGCTGCTGGGAGCAGGGGCGGGGCTTGTTGCATTTGCCTGCCCCCTGGGCTCCTTACTGCCGGAGCTCCGCTCCTGTGCACTCCTGCAGGAAACGACCCCTGAATGTAAGAAAGGTCGGGGGGGGAGGGAAGGCAGGAACTCTAATAAGAAGTAATTGAATAATATGTTGGAGCATCTGCTATATTATCATAATATGTAATTTTGAAGCTCTGGTTTCCATGTGGACTGCTAAATCCATATAATGGGGCCAGGCATAACGGTAATAAGAGCATTCTACTAGGGTTGCCTCCAAATAGAACCTGGGGGATCCCCTGGAATTACAGCTCCTCTCCAGACTGCAGAGATCAGTCCCCCTGGAGAAAAGGGACGCTTTGGAGGGTGGATAGTATGGCACTCTACCTCACAGAGGTCTCTGCTCTCCCCTGGCTCCATTCCCAAATCTCCAGGAGTTTCCCAATCTGGAGCTGGCAAACCCCCACCACCGCCAGTGGCCAGGGAGGATCTGGCAGGTCTACATTCTACATACCTGGAGGAACCCCAGGTATGTAGAAAAATATGACCTCCCATTTAACCCCCCCAAACCAGGGCAAGCCCTCTCCCCACTAGAGGTTCCTGAGGTCTGTGCATACTGGGGGGGGGGAGTGCTGAAGAACAACAAGGCTGCAAAGACAACAGGAACAGCACCTTCATTCTCACAAACACTTGGGTGCCATTTTGGGATGCCCTTGCAACTGAGCCACAAATTAAGGGTGTGGTGCGACACTGCCAACCTAGCAGTTCGAAAGCAAGAAATTGCAAGTAGATAAATAGGTACCACTTTGGTGGGAAGGTAACAGCGTTCCATGCGCCTTGGTGTTTAGTCATGCCGGCCACATGACCACGGAAACGTCTTCGGACAGCGTTGGCTCTTCGGCTTTGAAACTGAGATGAGCACCGCAACCCTAGAGTCGGACTCGACTGCCTTTCGAGCAAGGGAACCTTTACCTTTGCCTGAGACACTGCTGCACAGCACAGTAACACAGGCGAAGATTGGGGATCAGGAGAACTTCCTGCTTCAGCAGCCCCAGATGGTGCCTGAGATCTTATGAAGGCATCTTGTGGAGCATGGTTGGCCATTTTGGGTTGCTACAGCAAGTCATCTTCACTGCTGAAGCTGGAATTGGACAGCAATTGGTCTCTTCTTGCAGCATGGCAATAAATGGAATCATCTGCTAATGTTTGCATATTATGCCGCTGGTAAAGGTGCGGTGGCTCAAGTGGTTAACACGCTGATCCGCAGGCTGTGGAAGGTCAGTAGTTCAGCAGTTCGAGACCCGGGTGCCGCATGATGGAGTGAGCTCCCATCTCTAGTTCCGGCTCCTGCCAACCTAGCAGTTCGAAAGCAAGAAATTGCAAGTAGATAAATAGGGACCACTTCGGTGGGAAGGTAACAGCGTTCTGTGCGCCTTGGTGTTTAGTCATGCCGGCCACATGACCACGGAAAATGTCTTTGGACAGCGCTGGCTCTTCGGCTTTGAAACGGAGATGAGCACTGCAACCCTAGAGTCGGATTCGACTGGCTTTCGAGAAAGGGAACCTTTACCTTTACCTTTAAAGGTGTAGGACAAAAGCCGGTAACAAAAGTTGGCCACTGTGCACATGACTCTTCACTCTTTACACACACACACATATGAATGCACCTTACCTCCCATTAAGTAAAGGTCCTGAGGCTCTGCATTTCTGGCTGCCATGAAGAGAAACGGAGAACAGCGTGCAATGGGAAATGATTTATTCCAGGAGACCGAGCCGCTATTTTTTGACACGAGCAATCCCAGGTATCTGGGGATCACAGAGTCTGCTAGCAGCAATTTCCATGGTCACAGTCACTGGAAAACTGCCACTGTGGTTCTGGGAATTGCTGCCACCTCAGCTGATTATGTCTTTGTCTCTGTCCACATGTGCCTGAGAGGCTCAGTTATAGGATCAAACATCCTATGCAAACCACTCTTTTAGGAAGAGAGGCAGAAAAGTCTCACTCTCTAAGACCCCTTTTGGGCCTGCAAGACGGAGCTCTTCCACCAGGCCTTCGCATAGGGGCTGCCGCTGCCACCACCAATGTTCCCTCTAAGCTGCAGAGTCTTGTGAGCAAAAACTCTACTTTGTGAGCTATTGGCATTAAAGTTGTGAGCGAGAGATGTGACTACTGCATAAATTAGTTTGCTCTGGAGGCCTCCTTCCTGAGCTGAGACAAAAATGCGTGAGCTGGAGGCTAAAAAACTGTGAGCTAGCTCACACTAACTCGGCTTAGAGGGAACTCTGGCCACCACCACCAATGGTGGCAACACCATCAAGATTAGGAATTGCCCTTGAAAGCTCAGCCATAAACTGTGTGGCAATTTGGTATTGGCTTGAACCATCTACTGGACAGTGATACCCCAACGGGGAGGATTCGAAGATGCCATCAGAACCACTCAAGAACCTATGCCCTTCCCACTCTGACGGAGCCTGCACCAGAAGGTAGTGAGTGTGTGCCGTATGAAGCAGGCACTGTATTTCCCCCTCTGACCCAAGGGAAGTGAGAATAAAGGGAAGAACTGGACGGCCCCTTGGGGAGCCCAACTCATCTGTTGCTGTGACTCTCCGCAGCCTTTGCCCACTCGTTCCCCTGGCTTATACAAATGCAGATCATGCTCTGTGGGCCTCATACAACCAAGCCAATCACACAGTGTTGCTTAGCCATAGGGTTGCCAGGTCCTCCCTGGCCACCTGTGGAGGGAGGGGTCTTTGGGTTACCAGCTCTTGGAGATTAGGGGGTGGAGGCTGGAGAGGACGGGGACCTCGGTGGGGTACAATGTCACAGAGTCCGCCGTTCAAAGCATCCATTTTCTTCAGGGGAACTGATCTCCGTAGTCTGCAGATGAGCTGTGATTCCGGGGGATCCCCAGGTTGCACCTGGAGGCTGGCATCCCTGCCAGCGGGGCAGCATACTCACGCTGAAGGAGATGCACACATTTGCATAATTTTGGAAGCTGGGTTTCAGAATCACAATTCTCTACTGATGTTATCAGGGGTCATTTTGTAAGAAAAGAGGGGCAGGAGCTCATTAGCGTAACTCATTAGCGTAACTCATTTGCATATGCCACACCCCCTGACATCACCGGAAGTGTGTCAGAAGGCAACAGCCACCGCTCAGGCTCCACTGGACTGTTTTGGATTGCTAGCTATGGGGGGGGAACGCGCAGATCTGCCCTCACAGAGGAGGGAGAGCTTGTACCTGAATAAACCTTGGCGCAGGCTCCTCGTGGCCCAAGGCTGCTGGGAGAAGGGGGCGGGGAGTGTTGCATGTGCCCGCCCCCTGGGCTCTTTACTGCCGGAGCTGTGCTCCTGTGCACTCCTGCAGGAAATGACCCCTGGATGTCATTCAAAAAGGAAGTTTCCCTCTCTCTCTCTGATCAAGGGTGACCCAACAGTTATTTCCTTCACATATATTTTTTGCCAGGGTTTTTCTCTCTTAACTGAAATTATTTGGAGCTACTAGCTGTGCCATCCTAAACAGAGTTAACCCCCTTCTAAGCCTATTGACTTCAATGGATTTAGAAAGATATAACTCTGTTTGGGATTGTGCAACAAGCTCCCCCCCCCCATTGTTTTCTAATGTATTTCCCTCCACTTTCTGCCCCATCATCAATCTCTTTCTCTTGCTGAATTAAATAACTGGTGTCCTCTTCAGCCCCCTTTCTGGAATTCTTGTCTCCCCATCCCTTTACTCACAGCCACCATTTCCTTGCTCTGCCCTGTTCTTCTGATATTCATCATCTCCTTATTTACTTCTCCATCTCTTTTAGATTCGAGTCCACAGTGGTGCCTGACGATCTCCTGCTATTACAACTGATTTCCAGACGGCCAAGATCAGTTCCCCAGGAGGAAATGACTGCTTTGGAAGGTGGACTCGATGGCATTGTACCCTGCTGGGGTCCCTCCCTTCCCCAAACCCCACCATGCCCAAGCTCCACCCCCCAAATCTCCAGGTATTTCCCAACCCAGAGCTGGCAACCCTACATCTTAGCGACTGTGAAGAGTTTTGGCATCAGCTTTCAAGAACCAAAGTCAGAGTGGAGATCTCTGAATCTTTTTATCTTAGCAGGAGAGAGAGTAAAGAATGCCTGCAAAGGATGCAAAAGTACCATGAATATTGTAATCATCTGGATTACAGCAGAGGGGTAATTCGCATTTGTAGTGAGATACGCATTCTCTGTCCCCCTGGGCTGAATAGGGACGTAGGATTCTTTACCCCCAAGCACCTCCCCTATGCTCTAATCCAGGGGTGGCCAAACTTGCTTAACGTAAGAGCCACATAGAATAAACATCAAATGTTTGAGAGCCACAAGACATGAACAAATATTACATGTTTTTTAATTGGAAAATATGCAAATACCGTGTTTCCCTGAAAATAAGACACTGTCTTATATTTATTTTTTCTCAAGAAGACACACTAGGGCTTATACCACAAATGCATAGAAATCCTGCTAGGGCTTATTTTTGGGGTAGGTCTTATTTTCGGGGAAACAGAGTATGCTTTTTATTAACATTAAATGAGACTGCCAAAAATAATAACAAAAGCGGTAAAAGCAGATGTTGATAATGATATTTATTTGTCCAATGATATTTGTTTGCTAATGATATTTTGCTTCCCTAGCCGCCTTGCCGGGAGCTGCACAATATGCGTGAAAGAGCCGCATGTGGCTCCAGAGCCACAATTTGGCCACCCCGGCTCTAATTTACCTGGCGACAGTACCTTTGCATCCTTCACAAGCATTCTTTACAACATGCCTCCCACTTTTTGGCTGCTACTGAACACAAATCTAACTGTTCTACCACAGACCAACACAGCTACCTTATGAAACCATATCCCCCCTCCCCGCCATGTGTATGACCTCACACCACTCCAACCCAGACCTTATTTTATTGGCTTTCTGTCTCATTTGAATGGGTCTTCCTTCCCCTGGGGCAACAAGAGCATGGCCTAATTACTGTTTCTAACAAAAAGCATAGATTGGCATGGGCTCAGCTGAACCCTCTGGAATCTGCTGGCTTTTGTGATCCCGCTGATGGGGCTAAATATAAAGTTGCCAACTTCAGGCTGGGGGATTCCTGGAGATTTTGGGGGTGGAGCCTGGAGAGTGTGGGGAAGGGAGGGATCTTAATGGGGTATAATATCATAGTGCCTACCAAGGGAACTGATCTCTATCGTTTTGAGATCAGGTGTAATTCCAGGAGATCTCCGGGCCCCCGGAGGTTGGCTGCTCTAACCGTGCCTGAAGCAGACTGGGCTGGGCTAGAGTTGCTGGCTGAATGTTGAGAAATCACTGAAGACTGATGTTCCTCATGCTTTTTAAGCAGGGGTCATTTCGTAGAAAAGGAGGTGCAGGAGCTCATTAGCATGACTCATTAGGATGATTAATTAGCATAACTTATTTGCGTATGCCACACACCCTGACATCACCGGAAGTGTGTCGGAAGGCACCACTGGACTGTTTTGGATTGCTAGCTATTGGGTGGGGGGAACATGCAGATCTGTCCTTGCAGAGGAGGGAGACCTTGTACCTGAAGATCTTAAAGGTGCCACTGGACTGTTTTGGACCAGGGGAGCTCTGCAACTTAACTGGCTGCTTCTTGCTCTGATTGAGGGCTGCTGGGAGCAGGGGGTGGGGCTTGTTGCATGTGCCCGTCCCCTGGGCTCTTTACTGCCGGAGCTCCGCTCCTGTGCACTCCTGCAGGAAATGACCTGTTTTTAAGATTAGTCCATATCTTAAGCAGTAAATAACAGAGGCCTATATGCCTTATGCAAGCCGTTTTCTGGTACAGTTTCTCAGATGACACGGGTTGTTTTCTATTGCACAATTGTTTGAAAAAAATATTTACTCTCCATTTCAAAGAAACCTTTCTTAAGGAGCCAGCCTTCTGTTAAGAAAAAGATCAGGCAGTAAACGAGATAAGAGCCTGCCTCAGGAAAAGATTTGCTGAGCACAGCAGCTTTCCCTCCAAGTACATAAATAAAAAAGTAAACCATTGTGCCCGCACTGCAGCATGGGTGACTAAAAAGAAGAAGTGGGACCTCTTAAAAGGTTGTGATGACAGCCATCGGAAACAAAGAGCTGAACATAAAATAGGTATAGGTAATGGACCTAGAATTCAAGCAGTTCGAACTTTGTGATTAAAACTGAAGGCAAAGTATGAATGATAACAATCTTAATTATTTAATATTTTGGAATCTTAAAATGGCAGGTGTCATTTTTTTGGTGACTGAGATTGTAACCCTATGAACACTTTCACTGAACATATGCAATATACTTATACCTAATTCAGATTTTTAAAAATATTGCTATGTTCGCTTCTAAGAAAGAGCCATCCCTCCCGACCCCAAACTCCACCATTCCCAACTTCCACTCCCAAATCACTAGGAACTTCCAAACCCAGGGTTGGTAACCCTAACCCTCCAGTAACTTTTAAGTTGTTTTGTATTTATTAATGTATTATTTTTATAGTATATTAATTAACCTCCTTTCTACCTTGTGGAACTCAAGGCAGTTTTCCCTATAAATAAAAAAACAGTTATAAAACAGATAAAAGATGACAGTTTAAAATCTCAGGATTGGCAATAAATAAAAACTAAAATAGTTAAATGTGGTCCTAAATAAAACTGTCTCTACCTGCTTCCTGAAGACTGAGAGTGCACGGGTCAGGCCCACCTCCCTGGGGACGCTGTCCCATTATTTATTTATTTATTTTTAATTTTATTGTATTTATACCCTGCCCTCCCCGCGAACAGGCTGCCGTTTGGCTGCCACCAAAAAGGCCTTCGCGTGTGCCCACCAGACAAGCTTCTTAGGTAGGAGAGACAGGAGGGCCAATCCCTGTGACCATAATTCTTGGGAGAAGTCAGTCCTTCAGATGCCCTGGTTTCCCAAGCCTTGTATGGATTAGGCAGTCCTGGAAAGCTTGTGCCCTTTTCCTCCCTGATACATCTAGGAACTGAATCTTTCTGTGCCAATGTGGGTCGGCCATCAAGAAGACTTCACGTGACAATCAGCTTTCAGGCTGCCCCAAAAGCAAACAGTGGCTGTCACTGATGCGAATGATTACACGGGCATCTTGCAGGAAGGCTACGTGGAATGCAGATACGCAACTCCACAGCAAACTGTGGCTTTGATCAGCAGTGCTGCTGCAGTTATTTCTGATGACACGTGTCAGTTCTTTGGAGAAACAAGAGTGGGAACACTTGGCTTTGATGCATGGGGGTCCCTGACTCCTGTTACTCATTAAATCAGCAGGTAGCTGACAGCAGGCCTTTGTCTGGGACGTGGTGGGATTCTTGAATGGATGGTTCTGCAGAAGGGGAAAGATGGAGGAATGCTGCTTTCCTCTTACCGCTGGGGGCTGCTCGACTTCTCTCCCGTGCATTCGACAGACCCAGCAGACGCCTAGCTGCAGTCCCTACCACCACCCCTCTCCGCTTTGTGTCTGGCAGTGTGAGCAGAATGCCGGTCTTTGCTTCTCCTCGCAATTTATGCAGCTTCCTAACAATAAGACGGTTATAATCAGTCCAGCCCCCTGAAAGGTTTTTAGTGGCCTATCCATGCTCTCGGAAGCTAATGGTGAGGATTTTCTCCCAGTGAGAGGGCAGGGGGGAAAAGGCTCATCTTTTAAAAAGGAACAACACTGTATTACCAATCTTCCCAGCACAGTGGGGAAAGGCATGATGACGTGTTAACCATATCATGCAAGGGTGTGGACAGCTTTTCCATCTTTTTTGCCCGGGGGGGGGGGGGTTCTGCTCTTGTACAGAAGAGGAGTAAACATACAGTTTGCTTCACAGAAGTGAAGTCTTCTTACAATAACAGGAAAGAGAAATGAAAAGGGTTCATAAAATGGTGTACTGTGGCTCAAAGGGGACTTTGGTAATGTTTCTTGCATCTGCTTAGAAAACAAAAATTTGTATTGGTTAAAGAACTGCATAGGTGTACAGCAGGGCAGCGTTTCCCAACCTTTTGGGGATGGTGACCCATAAATCCAAACTTACTTGGTATGATGACCAGTGTTCCCTCTAAGCTGAGTTAGTGTGAGCTAGCTCACAACTTTTTAGCCTCCGGCTCACACATTTTTGCCTTAGATCAGGAAGGAGGGCTCCAGAGCAAACTGATTTATGCAGTAGCCAAATCGCTCGCTCACAGCTTTAATGCCAGTAGCTTGCAAAGTAGAATTTCTGCTCACATGACTCCACAGCTTAGAGGGAGCATTGATGATGACTCATCCGGGGTTGGCCCAAGGTGGGGGTTTTTTTTGGTGGGGGCACCCTAGATACCCCTCTAATTCAGCATACCATTTTCCAGGGTGGCTAACCAGATTTTTCTGAGAAACCAACAAACATCACAGAAAGCAGCTGCCTCCACTTATGAACCCCAAGCAAGAGGCATTCTGACATGCACAGCCTTTACCGATGGAGGTTAAGGTTCCAGCCTCTGACCACCCCCTCCTCCTCCATTACTCCCTGTAATCTCCCCTAATATTCTAAGAAACTCACTCTAGTAAATACAAGGAAACATTTTACTTGATCGGCATGTATACGCAGTGGGGAGGACACCAACTAATGTATGAAAGGGAACAGGGCTATTTTTGGGCAGGAACACACAGGAACGGAGTTCCGGCTGGCTCCCAAGTTGGCCACACCAAGCAGGAACTCATTAGCATAATAGGCCACACCCAACAGCAGGAACTCATTAGGATTGGCTACATTAGGGGTGTGTGGCCTAACATGCAAAGGAGTCCCTGCTACAAAAAAGGCCTGGGAAGACAAACAAGGTCAACGGAATAACAAGCAAAAGGTGGGTGTGGCTGGATGACCACACTTCTGGTAACATGGGGTTGTGTGGTCTAATATGCTAATAAGCTGTACTGTCATGGGTGTGGCCTAATATGCTAATGAGTTTCTGCTGTTGGGTGTGGTCTATTATGCTAATGAGTTCCTGCTGGGCTTTTTCCACCAAAAAAGCCCTGAAAGGGAATATACAGGTCAGATCTTGGGTTTCCACAATACAAAAGAAAGCAACGGAAAGGGCAGGGGTGGCCATGAGGGAGGGCTGGCCCGTGACCCACTGTCGGAGGCTTTGCAACCCTCTTTTGGGTCTCAGCCCACAGAATGGGAAACACTGCAGTAGGGGACTGCTCAACCTCTGCGGAAGTAGGAGGAAAGTAAAATATATCATTTACACGAATTGCCTAGAGGCCCAGACAAGAGAGGGGAGAGTTGTCTTGCTTGTTAGCGCCCCAGGCACTTCCTGATAGGTGCTAACAGGCGTTGACACTCACGCCTGCCAACCCTCTCCCAATTACACAAATGTTTAAGTGTACTATGAATGTAAATTAGTTGGGGAGAAAATATTCTCCCAGTTAAAACAATGCGTTCTAGGGCTGCATAGATACAGTTCCTTTGTGCTATGTAAAAGTGTTTCCTTGAGGAAAGCTTTCAAATTTCCCTCAAGAAGTAAGGCAAACCTGGACATTACAGTCCCCCGACACACACGTACAAACACACACAAACCCATCCCCTAGATGCACTTCAGAATTCTGTCTTCTTCCTCCAAAAGCCAGCCAGTAGAACAAATTTAGAGTCCATTGGCCCTTTTAAGACCAAGAAAGTTTGGGCGGCCATTATCTCCCTCCCCTCCACAAACCCCGTCCTCCTCAGGCTCCACCCCCGAAAATTCCAGATATTTCCCAACCTGGAGCTGGTAACCCTAGCAACCCTATACCTTACACACAAGCCCCTCCAGCAAGGTCTCTTGGCCCACAGCTTCATACGTGTACTGTTATGTCTTGAGAGACATAATGGTAAAAGCTTGAGCTACCCTAGCTCATTATGCGGATTGTAAATACTGACCAATGGTGTGTATTCTGGAGGGAAGGGTTTTGATTGGACGTTATGTAGCGATTGTGATTGGATGTAACAAACCTAATGTGATTGGTTGTTGTGCAACATTGTAGGTGTGGCTATCTCAGCCAGAATTGTATATAAGTTGCCTTTTTGCCTATGGAAGTTGTCTAGCTGGTCTAGCACCTACAAGGCTGAGCCTTCATGCTGTTATCACTGAAATAAAGCTGAAATCACTTGTTGAACTGTTCCTCCGAGTTAAGTGTCATACTTAACATGTACCTTTCTGGGAAAGCACAACATGGGAAGTGGCCTCAGCTTATTAATGCTGAGAAGGCCGCATTTGGATGTCCACCACCTCTCTTGTCTGTTGTAAGATGAGGTTTTGTGGGATGTGAGGGGTTGGGCTGGCCCCAGGTCAGAAGACCAGCACGACGGCTGTCCTGTCCACAATCTGCAGGTCGCCTCCCCATCAGCCGTTTCCTGTCACCTCTTGTTAAGATCGCCTCCCCTTGTTGTTCCTTTTATAAATCTATTACAAACAAAGCTAGCAGGCCAACAATTCATATTGACAAAGGAAAAAAAAGAGGCATTTTAATTAGTTGTGAAGGGGGTCACTGGTGAGCCCGCTGGAGGGAGTGAGCTTTCGTCTCCCGCCCCCAATAAAAACAGGCCTAGGGTGTTTGGCTGAGGGAAGCTGACTCGCTCCCAACTCTTACAAACACTGTTCCGAAAATACAGTGACAGGTTAAAGCTTTCGACTCCACAGTCGTTCCACCAGAGTTCACTACAGCAATCACTGCCTATTAAAAACATTAACAAAGATTTCTCTCCAATTACTCTAAGAGCTCCCTCCCCCCCCATCGGCTGCTAGCCTGAGAAAATAATCCTTTAACTCTCCCCAATCTCTGATTTGTTAATGCAGTCAAAGGGTCAGTCCAAGGCTGCACAGAGTTCAGAACAAAATCAAGCCCGCGTCTGCACTCTCCCGCAAGACCCGGTGAGGATCTCCAAGAGGCAGAAGCAAGGGCGGAGGGGGGGTTAGCATTCGCAAGGGGGTATCAGGGGTGCTCCTCTTATTTATTTATCTATTTATTTATTTTCACATTTGTATCCCGCCCTCCCCAATGGGCTCAGGGCGGCTCACAAGGGCAAGGTAATCAGCCGTGCCATAAATAAACATCTGAAACATAATAAAAACAACTAACACTTAAAAACAACGGTGCTCATTCACTGATATCATAATCCAAGATGGAATCGATACAATTCCAGGTGGTACTCATTAGCACACCCAACAGCAGAAACTCATTAGCATATTAGGCCACACCCCTGACAGCACAGCTCATTAGCACATTAGGCCGCACCCCCCATGTTACCAGAAGTGTGGTTATCCAGCCTCACCCACCTTTTGCTTGTTATTCTGTTTACCTTGTTTGTTGTCAAAACCCAGGGCCTTTTTTGTAGCAGGGACTCCTTTGCATGTTAGGCCACACACCCCTAATGTAGCCAATCCTAATGAGTTCCTGCTGTTGGGTGTGGCCTATTATGCTAATGAGTTCCTGCTGGGCATGGCCAACTCGGGAGCCAGCCGGAACTCTGTTCCTGTGCGTTCCTGCCCCAAAATAGCCCTGGTTATTATTATAAAGGAGTACTCCTCTTATTGTCAGGTGGCTGTAAATCCCAATCAGTTCCTCCTGAAAAATATAACCAGCCAGTAATTGTTTTACTACTGGCGATTATGGTTGCCAACCTCCTAGTTGGGCCTGGAGATCTACTGCTATTGCGACTGCTCTCCAGACTACAGAGATCAGTTCCCCTGGAGAAAATGGCTGCTTTGGAGGGTGGACTCTATGGCATTATGACCCTGCTGAGGTCCCTCCCCTCCCCAAACTCTGCCCTCCTCAGACTCCCCCCCCCCGAAATTTCCAGGAATTAAATAACTCAGAGCTGGCAATCCTACTGGTGATATCTGCTGACCCCACCTCACCCTGCTCCCAGTTGCAAGATGTTCCTAGGAATACCAGGTCCCCCTGGCCACTAGAGGGGGGCATAGGGTTGCCAGGTCCCTCCCTCCTGGCAAACAGGGGGGATGGGGGGGCCTTACCAGGAAAAAGAGAAAGGCCCAGACCACGTTGATGGCATCACACAGGAAGTTATATCATCACACCAGCAACTTCCAGGTGATGCTTCTGGGCAAAACAGGCTTCTACCATAGAGTTTTTGCCCAAATACCAGAGTATCACCCAGAAGTCTCTGATGTAATGACATCATTTCCTGTGTGAGCCGAATCATCTGCTCACAACTTTAATGCCAGTAGCTCAGAATGTAGAATTTTTGCTCACAGGACTCCACAGCTTAGAGGGAACCCTGATCATCACACCAGCAACTTCCAGGTGATGCTTCTGGGCAAAACAGGCTTCTACCATAGAGTTTTTGCCCAAATACCAGAGTATCACCCAGAAGTCTCTGATGTAATGACATCATTTCCTGTGTGACACTGGCGATGTGGCCTGGGACTTCCTCTTTCTACTGGTAAGTCCCCTCGCTGGCCAGCTGATCAGCAGCCGGGGGGGCAGGACCTGGCAGCGGGAAACCCCTGCCTCCACTGGGGGGCAGCGGGGGACCCCTGCATCCCCATCAGCCATTTCCTGTCACCTCTTGTTAAGATCAGGGTTGCCATCTGAGCCCGTTCGCGGGGAAGGCGGGACATAAAACTAATAAATAAATAAATAAAATATCTCCAGGTTGGGAAATCCCTAGAGATTTGGGGGTGGAGCCTTGGGGGGACAGGGACCTCAGTGGGGTACAATGCCACAAAGTCCACCCTTCAAAGCATCCTTTTTCTTCAGGGGAATGGATCTCTGTAGTCTGGATATGAGCTGTAATTCCAAGAGATCCCCATGCCCCACCTGGAGGCTGGCATCCCTAGATGTCTCACAATCCAAGAGGGTGCTATTTCAAGGGATTGGGGAGGATGGGGTGGCTCACAGCAAAACTCAAAGGCTTATGGTGCAAAAAAGTAGGATGCTGAAGAGCCTGATTAATATATAATGTATTTATTTTTGGAGGAAATGTCTGTGCTGCCTCTACAAAGACAGATTATGGAATGTACTGATGCAGGATGCTGTGATGACCAACAGCTTGAACGATTTTAACAGGTGATTGATCAGATTCATGGACCATACCAAACACCTGTTGGCCAAGGTAGTTAACTGGAGCCTCCATGTTCATAGGCAGTACACCTCTGAATACTAGTTCCTGTTTTATGTTTTTTGTGGGGCTAATTTTTATGTATAGCGCTGAGTTATAGTCTTGTGTGCTACAAACTCAATGTGAAGAGAGCCTCTCCTTACCCTCCTGTCTGGTGTCTTCGAAATCCAGCTTGGATCCAGAACAAACCCAGTTGTGATTAGAAGCAAGGGAAGCCTTTATATCTCCATACACATTTTAAAAAAATTAAAGATGCAGACTAAGGAAAATGAAAAGGGGGAGTCTCTCCACTGCATCTGATACCATCAACTGTGGACCATTTTTCTAATTTGGAAGTCAAAGGCACTATATTATACCGGGTCTTCTCTTCTTGGAAGAGCTGGTTCTGAAAGGTGAGGCTGGAGAGCTGTTTCTCTGTCCCCTGGAAACGGGACTTTGGAACTGCCTCCCCAGGGAGAGTTCTCCATCTCTCTCTCTCTATTGTTGTCTTCCACCAGCGGGTGAAAATTTTTGTTTCATTTTGCACACCCCCAGTAATCAGGCCCATAGCCAGGATTTTATAGCGTGTGGGGCAAATTTTCTTCTGATGGGGCGGCCATTATCTGCCATTATTTTTCGCTGAACTGCAGGCTGTGGAAGGTCGGTAGTTCAAATTTTTGTTTCATTTTGCACACCCCCAGTAATCAGGCCCATAGCCAGGATTTTATAGCGTGTGGGGCAAATTTTCTTCTGATGGGGCGGCCATTATCTGCCATTATTTTTCTGTCTGTACGCAACTGTACTTTTGGCTCTTCTTAATATTTTCCCCCAAGAAAAAAGACACAGTTCTGGCTTGGCTTCTCTTTGCCTTGGGTGGAATCAGCATTGCAATAAGGTGATTAATGTGAGGGTCCAGAAAGGTGTCAAATGGCTGCTTGTTTCAAACCCCACCCCCCATTCCCACCAGAGAGATCAGCAAGAGGAACTTTTGAGTTCCCAGGAGCTGAATGAAATGGGGAATTGGAGGGGGGAGAATCCCTGGCCTTTCAGGATCTTTGACTCTGGAAGAAGAAGAAGGGATTGGATTTGAACCCTAGAGTCGGACTCAACTGGCTTTCGAGCAAGGGAACCTTTACCTTTACCTTACACAACTGTACTTTGGGCTCTTCTTAATATTTCCCTCTAAGAAAAAAGACGCAGTTCTGGCTTGGCTTCCCTTTGCCTTGGGTGGAATCAGCAATAAAGTGATTAATCTGAGGGTCCAGAAAGGTGTCAAATGGCTGCTTGTTTCAAACCCCACCCTCCATTCCCACCAGAGAGATCAGCAAGAGGAACTTTTGAGTTCCCAGGAGCTGAATGAAAATGTCATGGGCTGGGGAAGGGTCTATAATCGGAGCTCACCTTTAAAAATGTTTTTAAAAGAGTTTTCAGGACAAATTCCTGTGGGGCTGCGCCTTTAAGAAAGGGGGTGGAACCCCAAATAGCCCCACCGTAGCTACGGGCCTGCCAGTAACTGTTATTGGCCTCCTCACTAGTTTTTGATGTTATGTCTATTTATACAGTTTTATTGAATTATTGTATATATATACTTCATTTTAAATGATTTTAATGTTGAAATGTTTAAATAGTTGGTGTCTGCCACCTTGGGGGACCATCTTTGGGTGGAATGGCAGCATAGGAACGTTTTAAATAAGTAAATAAATATGAACATACCAATGTTGTTGACAGTGGACAGAAAGTGGAAGAGGGACATTTTAAAAACCGAATGGTTTCACACTTGGGTGTCCAAAACCTCTTTCATTAGCCTGAAGACAAATCCTGTCCGCTACTATAGTTTCTGTGCTGCATTCATCAGTTTTATACCAGGATTAATCCATCCTAACACCACCCATATCCTAATGCATATGTCATTCCAGGATCAAAAAGATTAGGGCTGAAAGATGCAGAGAAACTGTGGGTGCATGGATACCAAATTGTAAGTGAGCACAACAAATGAGACAGGGAGACATGTCTATGGCTTTGAGATGGGGTGGGAATGAAGGTGCATGTCTTTTTTGGTGGTGTGTACGTGGATTTGGAAGCACCTTAACTCTTCTCTTCAACATAAGGTTTTTGGTCCTTTTTTCTTTTTTAAGTAAATTCGCTCAATTACATAAATCTTCTCGGGGAAGCAGACATACAAACACATATGTTTGCGAACTGCTCCCCTCCCCCGTTTTTGCTCACCTACCGGCTTCTACAAGCCCACTCAGTTTTGGTAGTGGCCATTTTGGAACGCGCTGAGTTGAATTTCTGCAGAGAGCCCTAAGGACTGGGAACACTGCAAAAGCCAGGAGCCCCACCCATCGTGAGTAGAGAGCCCCTGCTCTCTGGAACTTCAGTGGAAAGCGGAAGTCTGCAGAAGGTGAGCTGACTGTACAAGCCTTGGGGGCGGGGGTTTCACTTCCCACTCTATGTATAAGCCAAGTATGCACTTTTGAACAGATACATGGTGATCCTCAGGGTTATTTTTGGGCAGGAACGCACAGGAATAGAGTTCCGGCTGGTTCCCACGTTGGCCACGCCCAGCAGGAACTCATTAGCATAATAGGCCACACCCAACAGCAGAAACTCATTAGGATTGGCTACATTAGGGGTGTGTGGCCTAACATGCAAAGGAGTTCCTGCTACAAAAAAAGCCCTGGGTTTTGACAACGAACAAGGTAAACAGAATAACAAGCAAAAGGTGGATGTGGCTGGATGACCACACTTCTGGTAACATGGGGGTGCAGTCTAATGTGCTAATGAGCTGTGCTGTCAGGGGTGTGGCCTAATATGCTAATTAGTTCCTGTTGTTGGGTGTGGCCTATTATGCTAATGAGTTCCTGCTGGGCTTTTTCTACAAAAAAGAGCCCTGGTGATCCTAAAGACATAAAAAATGGGGGGAGTCCGTTGTGGCCTCTTCCCAGCCCTGGAAGCATAAGCAGCTTGTGTGTGGGGAGGGGTGTCAGTGCTTCTGGGAATGGAGTGGGAAAAGCTCGTTTTCTTTTTGGTATCGGAGCAGAGGGGGTGGAAGCTGAAAGTGGGAAACCTACACTCCAGTAAATTAGGTTAAGTATGAGGGAGCAGATATGACTATGCTCGCTGGTGCCTGAGGTGAGAAATGGAAATCGCTGAGGAGTGTGGACGTCATGCTCCTCCAAGTCATTTTCTTGAGGAGAAATGATAGTGCTGCTGAGAGAAAAAGAGGGGGAGATTTAAGAAGACGGGAAGCGTTGGGATTTGTTCACCCTGCCTTAGAGTTGCCAGCTCCAGCTTCAGAAATACCTGAAGATTCTGGGGGGTGGGGTCTGAAGACAATGGGTTTCGGGAGGAAAAGGACTTCAGTGGGGCATAATGCCTGAGAGTCCACCTTCCAAAACTGCCAGGTTCTCCAGGTGAACTTATCTCTGTCCAGGGGTCATTTCGTAGAAAAAGAGGTGTGGGAGCTCATTAGCATAACTCATTAGCATAACTTGTTTGCATATGCCACACCATTTGACAACACCGGAAGCGTGTCAGAAGGCAACACCCACCGCTCAGGCTCCACTGGACTGTTTTGGATTGCTAGCTATTGGGGGGGAGGGGGGAACGTGCAGATCTGTCCTCGCAGAGGAGGGAGAGCTTGTACCTGAATAAAACTTGGTCTTAAAGGTACCACTGGACTGTTTTGGACCAGGGGGTCGGGGTGGGGGCTCTGCAATTTACCTGGCTGCTTCTTGCTCTGACTGAGGGCTGCTGGGAGCAGGGGGTGGTGTTTGTTGCATGTGCCCACCCGCTGGGCTCTTTACTGCCGGAGCTCCACTCCTGTGCGCTCCTGCAGGAAATGACCCCTGTCTCTGTCACCCTGGAGACCAGTTGTAATCCCAGGAGATCAGCTGCCGCCTGGAGATTGGGGAAGTTAGCCTTCTAGCCTTCCAGAGTTCTCAACAAAATGTGAAGCTTCAGAGGCTCTGGGAAAAGGACTCCAGAGAGATGATCTGGCAACACAAACCATCAATGCTTACAGAGAACATGAGTAAAAATAGAGGTCCCTTTAAGGAGCTGGCACAGCATCCCTGCCGAGCTACAAATCAAGAAATCCAATCCTTGCAGTCCCTGCTTTCAGCCTCCCCCCTCCCCACATGCACTATGGGGAGGCCAAGTACCCAAAAGTGCCGCATAAATGCAAAGTATTATTATAATCGAAATGTTGACAGTTGAGGGGGAAAGAACCAACCCAAGGTCAGGACTACAGGGCCTCTGCATCTCACAGCTCCAAATCTTCCACATTTCATTGGGGGGAAAATGCTCTTCGAAAGTCATCACCTCTCGACTCACACCACGGCAACCAGCAACAAAAGCTTTTAGATTTGTCCTGGGGAGGAAGGCCACCAGTTTCTTTGACGGGGGCAAATGCACACAGAAGTCGTATGACGCATGATATATTTGTGCTACTGTTTCACTGCAGATGCAGTTATTTTTCCCAAAAAACCAGCAAGGATGAATAAAAGAGCTAAAAAAACAGACATGCCTTGGGGGGGGAGCTGTGGTATTTAGTGTTCATCTGTTTCTGACTGAGGTACTGCTGCTGTTGGAAACAGCACGGGTACCTGCCAAACAGGGTCACTGCAAAGTTCTCAGCATGCCTGGAGTGGTGGTGCTTTGTATTCTTGGTGCTGGGGGGGGGGGGCACCGGGGGGAGGGTGGAGTTCTGGCCCCACTGGTGGACCTCTTGATGGCACCTGGGTTTTGACCACTGTGTGACACCAAGTGTTGGACTGGATGGGCCATTGGCCTGATCCAGTATGGCTTCTCTTATGTTCTTATGCCTAATTCCAATTGGACCCCTGAATACATGAGCTGTGAGGACTGGTCCTACATCCTCAATGGCATTTTCTCTCTCACACACACACTTCATGCACATTTCTCATCACAACACAGCAATAACAAAGCCAGATTCTGTGGCTACCATGAACTTCTTTAGTAAATGTGTATGTAAGATTTTAAACTTTCTTTGAACCCTCCAGTTCCTTTAAAAAAAAATGCCTTTGGAAATATACCACAGATTGTGTCTTGTTTCAGGCTAGTATATTTTTTGTTCTGTTGTCTTCACAGGGTGCAATGCATGCTTGTAATGTAGGAGTCCGCATGAGCGCTATCCCCAAACAACCTCTACGTTTTATGGCATTTTTTAATATTGGCAGCGGGATGGTGTGAACCAGACTGGTTCTGTCTTATCTTAAATCATTTATATCTCACACTGTCAGCCAATATCAATGCCTGGTTCCAAGAACAGCTAGAATCGTGACACACAATTAAGAATCATATATCGGCTCTTGCTAATTAAAGGTCCTCACCTTTAAACAAAATTATTTTAATCTGTTTTTCAGCTGATATGAGATACTATGTGCCCTGGATGCCGTATTTTTGGGGAAACAGGGTATTTCCTTCCTAATTATAATGGCCCCGGTTTTCAGGAAATGTTATGCTATTTTCTTCCCAATTTCCCTTGAGTGATGCTTTTGAATTAAAACATCAGTTGGGATCCATGGTTCAAAGAATTCTTCAACACTGAAGAATTCCTGACGCTCCAAAGAGAAAGCAGGCCAATAAACTACACTGGAATCTGGCAGAGCTAGAAGATATCCCAACGATGTCTTGACTTCTCCTGACTCCTTCCTGTTGGGTTTCTCTATTAAATTGGGATATGGCTGTGCCTGTATGGTGTAGTGGTTAAGAGCACGGACTCTAACCTGGGAGAACCAGGTTTGATTCCCCATTCCACATGCAGCAGCTGGAATGACCTTGGGTCAGTCATAAATTCTCTCAAAGCTGTTCTCTCAAGAGCAGTCCTCAAAAGAGCTCTCTCAGCCCCGCCTACCTCACAGGGTGTCTTTTGTGGGGAGGGGAAGGGAAAGGAGATTGTAAGCTGCTCTGAGACTCCAAGTGAAGGGTGGGGTATGAATCCCATCCCCTCCCCCTCCCCCTCTTCTTCTAATTGTCTTCAGCTTGATGACCTGAACGACTGCCCATGAAGCTGTCTAGTGATGGTATTTATGGCATCAGAAAGGCTATCTATGGCTGCCGTCACACGGAGCATTAGCCACGCTACAGAGACGGAAGATAGGCGGATTTTCCGGGCGCGATCAAACCACAACATCTGGGAAGCGTAGAGCTCCCATGGCTAACCCGAGGCTTCCCAGCGAAGATGTGCCGTAAAAAACGAGTACCTCCGAGGTACTAGCTTCCGGAAACCATGGGGCAAGGGTGGGCGTCTGATCACGTTTCCGGTGGTAGCTTGTGGCATCCGGTGTCCGCCCATGTCCCGTCGCGAAAAGGTTCCCCCCCCCCAAGTCTCCACGGGATGCGCAGAAGCACCCAACGGCGCATGCGCACACTTTGGTTAAAACCAACAACACAACCCCCGCCCCGCCGCTTCTTTGCCACGCCGCAGGATTGACGTATGATCGGCACCTCCCCCCGAACCACGGGATGTTAGCGGGACGTTTGATCCGGTGGCTGCGCAGTAGTTCACTCCGGGGCAAACAGCCATGCCTCCCCCCCCCCCCGCGGATATCCAGCCTGTGTGACCGGGGCCTATCTCTGTCAGGCTTCCCCAGCATGGCGAAAATGGGTACCAGGGTGCCCTCCATTACCTCTCCTGGTGCTCACCAATCTTTTTTCAGAAAGTGGGTGGGGCCACCAAAAGGCTGGGCTTGCTATTGGCTGTCTTCATTCAAAGGAAAGTGTCTTCCAGAGCTACAAGAGCAGCTGCAGCCTCTGGAGGATCAGGAGGACTGGTAAGCACGCAGGCTGTCCTTCGTCGGTGCGTGGTTCCTTTCCTCCTGCAGGCTTTTGCTCTTTTTTTTTTTTTGGCCCCCCGAAGGGGATTTTTTTACTACATTTTTCTAAAGACTACAAATCTACAATGAAAATGAGGGAAGGGAACTACAATTAGGGATAAAGAAAAAAAACCCCGCTACTATCTAAAATCCCAAGAGAGGAGATCCTCAAAATCTCTTAAGTACAAAGTCAGTTCTAAACTCGCTAACAATTTTTTGAACTTAGTCAGGTCTGCTATTACAACTTTTGAATCTTAAATTAACTGTTAAAAAGAAAAATCCCAGAGCATCTCGTTACAGTCATCCTTCTCTTTCTCCCTCCCTGCTCCCCACCTTCCTCCGTTTGTTGATTATTCCCCCCCCTTTGCCCTCCCCCCTGGCTC
>NW_015161498.1:54488-67894 GCF_001447785.1 Gekko japonicus
GGAGCCGGGAGCGGGGCGGTGAGCAGTTGCCGGAGAGCTGGGATGCGAAGCGGCGCGGTTCCCGGAGGTCTCGGCGTCGGTGCTCGGTGCGGTGCTCGTGGTGGCGTCCAGGTCTTTGTTCATGGGGTCGTGAATCCCATCCTCGTCGCCAGTGAAAAGTATGCAGACGGAGAGTGATTTCAGCTAAGCATACCTTTATTAGGTTCAGGACAAAGACAAGGGACCAGCTCGCAGGCTGGTTTATATCTGTTCAGAAAACCTGCCACCAAAACCCTAAACACACCCCCTACTCCCGATAGGCTATTTACAGTAACCGGGCGACCATTGGTCTCCCGGCTGAGAGCCCCGTTGATTGGGCCAGCTTGGATCCTTCGGATCCTTTGTCTAGAGACTGAAGCTACAGAGTAAATGTGCCTGGCCAGCCCGGGCAAGTCCGGGCTTGTCAGGCTGAATACATTACAATCTCGTTACAGTCATCCTTCTCTTTCTCCCTCCCTGCTCCCCACCTTCCTCCGTTTGTTGATTATTCCCCCCCCTTTGCCCTCCCCTCTGGCTCTCCTCTGTTTCTTTTTATTCCCCTTCTGCAACTTGTTTGCAAAGCAAGGAGGGAGGTATTGTGTCCGGCTCCGCCTCCCGTGGCAGCCATCTTGGGACGGTGCTCACCAGCCCCTCTCCAAACCCCAAAGGTGCCTGCAGACTCAGAAAGGTTGGGGACCCCAATCTAAATCATGAAAACTGCTTAAAAATGGGCACTTCTAGCAAAATTTGAATGGGTGAATATTCAAAGTCATCTTTCTGCACTTGAGCTTGGGAAGCCATAGGAAGTGTTCCGCTATTCTATCACTGCTGACTTTTTCACACCCAAAAAACAAAAACCATTTAATAACTCAGATTAGGTTCAACCAGGCGTCATTTCCTGCGGGAGTGCACAGGAGCGGAGCTCCGGCACTAAGGAGCCCAGGGGGCGGGCACATGCAACAAGCCCCACCCCCTGCTCCCAGCAGCCCTCAGTTGGGCCACGAGGACCAAGAAGCAGCCAGGTAAGTTGCAGATGCCCACACAGCACGCCTTCAGGTACCAGCTCTCCCTCCTCTGCGAGGACAGATCTGCACGTTCCCCACCCCCAACAGCTAGCAATCCAAAACAGTCCAGTGGAGCCTGAGCAGTGGGTGTTGCCTTCTGACACACTTCCAGTGATTTCAGGGGGTGTAGCATATGCAAATAAGTTATGCTAATGAGTTATGCTAATGAGCTCCTGGACCTCTTTTTCTACAAAATGACCCCTGGGTTCAACCAAAATAACATAGGCAAACTTTGAATTCTCCAGAATGCTGCATCAGGCTTGATGTGTTTTTTTTAAAAAAAGGGCAAAGGGGAGCTCACTCACGGCACAATCATAACCTTAAGAACATGGACAGAGAGATCTTTCCCCCCTCCAGTTTCCCCCAGAAGTAATCTCAAGTCATGCACAACAACTGCCCATGGATGTCACCCCCCCATCTTCAATTGGGCACCAACCATCAGCTGGCACCTGAGCATCATGGCCAAGCCATTGAGAAGAAAGAGGAGATGCCTGGCTCAGATGTTGGCACTGAGGTGAATCAACTCAGTTGTAGGCATTCCTTCTTAGTCGTCCACCCCACCCCCGAAAGGTGGAAGAATAGCACTGCTCTAACGTACAGGGTTATTTAGGGATAACAAAACAATTTTTAAGGAGTGCTTTGAACACTCAAGTGCAGTGATCCCCTATGGGGTGTTTTTGGGCACCACAGTGCCTACCATTGTTTTTCCTGTCACCCACTTGCTTCTTCCCCAAAAGTGCCTCTTCTCCAAAACAAGGAGCCTTTCTTGACTTTCCTCCATTTCCCTGGAGTAGGAAGTGCTTCAGAAGAGTCATGGTGACATCACCTTTGTGTCTACAGGGGAGCACCCATTTGGAACCCATCTCTTCCATCACAAGAAGATGCCTGGCTTGGAACCGCTTAGATTTTATTGAACCTCCCAATAAACCTCCACCCCCTTTACCCATGGCAGCCATTTTGTTTGGCAGCTACTTCTTTCTGCCTTCTCAAGCTAAGAGGCCCTGCTATATAAATGTGCTATATTGAGAGTCCCTTGGACGGCAAGAAGATCCAATCAGTCAATCCTCAAAGAAATCAACCCTGACTGTTCCCTGGAAGGCCAGATAATGAAACTGAAGCTCAAATACTTTGGCCACCCAATGAGAAGGGAGCACTCACTGGAGAAGACCCTGATGCTGGGAAAAACTGAAGGTCAAAGAAGACGGGGACGGCAAAGGATGAGATGGTCAGACAGTGTCATAGATGCAACGAACATGAAATTGAGCCAACTTCAGAGGACGGCGGAAGACAGGAAGGCCTGGTGGGATCTGGTCCATGGGGTCGTGAAGAGTCGGACTCGACTGTGCGACTGAACAACAACAACGAAAACTGTAATGATTAGGGCTGCCAGCTTTGGGATGGCCAATACCTGGAGATTTTGGGGGGTGGAGCCTGGGGAGGGTGCGGTTAGGGGAGGAGAAGGACTTCAGTGGGGTATAATGCCTGAGACTCCACCTTCCAAAGTGACGGTTTTCTCAGGTGAACTGATCTCTGCCACCTGGAAATCAGTTGTAATCCCAGGGGGTCTCCAGACGCTTCATGGAAGTTTGCAGCCCTAGTTGATGACGACAATTGTGTATGTGTACTGGCGACCCAGCTAGACGTCAAACATGGCAAGGCGGAGGGGGCCTGGGCTTTGCCTGGCTCCCTGAACGATCAATATTTATGGCAGTCTGGTCTGAGGTCTACTCATGGGGAAAGGGTTCTTGTGGATTGCTGTCTGAGAGGACCCCAAAAAAACCCTTGACTGAATCCCAAGACATAAAAACAGAGAGAGAGAGAGAGAGAGGCCCCCGTCACACGGAAGGTTTTGGCCCGGGAGAGGGACGGATCGGGGGCGCAGCAAACGGGCGCGAGCACACCGCAACATCTGGGAATCGGCGTGCACCCATCCCCGATCCGTCCCTTCAAGCCTAAAGCACGCATCAAAAAAGAACCTGCAAAAGAGCAGGACTTACCCGGCATGCCACAGCAAGCGCAGCCGTGGGAGCGCCGGCGCGCTCATCTTCGGTAGCAATCCAGGCTCCCGGACGAACTGCGCAAGCGCACACATGCGCAGTTCGGCTGCCTCGCTCTTTCTTCAGTGGCTCCCCCCGGCATCTGATCGTGCCGGGGAGGAACTGCGCGGCGGCTCAGGGGATCTGTGTGATCCCGTCGCCACGTGTCTCTTTTGGTGCGGCTTTCAAAAGCCGCACTTTGCCCGCAGCAATTCCCCCCCCCCTGTGTGGCAGGGGCCAGAGAGAGAGAGAGAGAAGGAGAGAGAGAGAAGGAGAGAGAGAGAACAGAAGAAGTAGCCTAAAATTGGAAAGAAGGTCTATTTATATCACCTCCTGCTGACACAGAGAACAGTGAACACTTCTTCCACAGTCAAGCGTAAACAGACAAATTTGCAACTGAAATTTCAGCAAGGGCTTCAAAATGGCAGCAAAGTACAGTTAGGGCAGATCATACCCAGAGAGAACACAGCTACAGGATATTTAAGGAGGCTGCAGGCTGTGTCATTAAACACATGTGATAGTTATAGATGCAGACAGATATAATGGCACTGCTAACTTCTGCTTATACAGGGAGAAATGAGCCAATTAGGATAGCTCAGGAAGGAGGTCAGCTGTAAACGAAGAAGTTGCCAACATTTGCTGTTGAATAGGGATATGTATCGGATAAACCACGACAGCTCTTGCGGCAATTCGGTTATTTGGCATCAATGGACTAGCATGCCTGGCCAGCCCTTGTGCATTTTATCATTAGGAAGCCACAAAGCTTGGAGGGACAAATGAATTTTCTCCTGCAAATTTGACAGAATACTTGGATTGTTCTAAGATCTCACAAAGGGATATTCAGGACCACTTGTTATAAGATTCTTGGGGGGAGGGGAGAGACAGGAAATGTTTTAACAATTTTGTAGCAACTGGGTTTATAATCTATAGTCTCTTATCATTAACAGTGTTAAGGAACAAGCAGTTTATGGACTTGCCCTAACTTCACATGACCTTAGATCTAGAGCAAGGCTTAGAGATTGCTATGTAGGATGGTTGAGTTGCTAGTCCTATTAAAATGGTTTCAAGACATTTCTCATCCTGGTGATGTATCTCTGAAACCATAAAAATTACCCACTTGCCCCCTCTCAAATTCATGTTTACAGGTACAGACATCCTGTAGTTTTACCTAATGAGAATTCCTATTCTTATTTTTGTTAGTAACATTATTATTGTTGGTATTATTTATAGTGTGACCAGACTACATGGTAACATCCTGCCTCCAAGGAGTTTATATTTTAAACTTCGATAACAGAAGGAGAGGAGGAAGGTAGAGAGGGTGGTAAAGAGGGGAAGGATAAACATTTCCTTTCAGCATTTCAACCTCCCAGCACCCTCAATGGGGGACCTCAAAGTAGCTGTTTTATTGCAAAGGAATTTCAGAAACAGACTGGAATGAGAGATTGCTGAATAACAAGTTATTACAACACTCAGGACAATGGAACCCCCAGGACATAACAGAGATATCAGGTTCTTATCTCACTACACCTGCTAAGTCACTCAGTTCTTGCTTATACCCAGAATTAAACTTTATTGGTCTTAAAGGTGCCACTTAACTCAAATCTAGTTCTCACATCTGTTTGTTAACTCTTTAACCATTAAACTGTATGCTAATTTGCTGCTATTCGCAGCTCTTACCTACTGCTTTAATTCAGTCTTAACTATACTTACCACTCAGTTACTTATGCATCTTTATTCTAATTAGCCCTTCCTGGCAACTAACCCTCCCCCACACTGTTAGAGAATGAACTTGATATTTTGCTTTATGGACTATATTTATTGCTACACACAATGGACTGTGCACACACACACACATAGGCTCAGATAACTGTATACTTTAAGTCACCTGTTGTGAGGTAACACATAAAAGGTACTTGCACAAGCCTTGCACGTAAAGAAGGTTTCAGCTACACAGTTACCAGCCTGGTGAAGAAGCACACACCTCCATTATTGTGAGCAGTAAGAAACAACAACTTGAGCAGAGACAGCCCCCATTGCTGAATTATTTGTGGTCATGTACAACACATCACTGCGTTGTTCACTGGTTCATTGGTTCACAATGAGAATGGCCAGCTTCATCAACACTACAATGGAGCATCCTGACGCCAAGGTTTTCACACCTGCCCAGATGCCCTCCTTTGAGTAAGCTTTTAGATTACAATATTGGCCACTCCTTATAGGTAACCTCCCACTCCTGTGGGTCCAGGTTGGAACAGTTACCACCCATCTAATGGACCCCCTATAAAAGGAAAGGACCATTCACCTGGCCCTTTCTAGCTAGCATCCCCCTCAACAACCACTGTCTGCTTTTTACTCCTCTTAAGTCCCACTTGCTATCCCCAAACCCTTGCCTCTACTTTGATCTCTTGATCTACAGTCAAGAGACCCACACGTTCTGGCTGGTTCTGGTTGTGTGCGAACTCCCTTTAGTTTACGTTTCTCACCATCCATTCTTCATTGGAGCAACCAAAGCTGCAAGACAAATAAGTATTGCCCATCATCACCCCCACCTGCTAATGCAACTGTGCTTATTTTAATACTGTAATTCTAAGGAACTTGATTGAATGTGTGAGTGCATCAGTATTGTTTGTATGAGATTTATTCTTTAAGTAAAAGACATTTATTTTAACAACAACAGCCTCGTTATCCTTCTCTGGTAACCCTTGTGGAAACAGGACCTTGGTATAAATTGGCAAGAACCCATTTATAAATTGCCAATTGCTGTAAATAAAGCAAATCGGCTAACAACACACCCTCTCTCTACCTATATGTAATTGTTGAAGAAGTCTTGTTTCAATGTATCTGAGGAAGTATGCATACACAGGAAAACTTATACCCAGAAGTAAACTTTGTTAGTCTTAAATGTGCCACTGGACTCAAACTCCTTTCAGGTTAGTTTCACTTCCAAAAAAATAGTTTCAGCAGGTGATGAAGAGGAGACAGCCAAAGACGTCACAAAAAGGAATATGAAGGAAGAGAGAAAAGTAGTGGTGCATGGATATTCCAAAGTGTTCCAAACAAAAGGGATGGACTCATTGAAACAACTAATGCCAGATGTGAATTTAAACACATATAGATTTGCTATAAAGTAGGTAGAGACAGCTGACACCATTTGAGCCTCGCGGCAACAGGCAAATCTGTTATTCTTTCTTCCCCCTCCACACTACTACCTCAGTTTACCATTTTATACTGCTGTCAATCTGGTGAGTTTTATGGCTGCTGTCTAGATTTAGCAACATTGCCATCAAGGGATCCAAGAGAGTCCAGAATGCAATGAATTGAGAGACCAACCTGGAAAGGATTCTAGGGGACTGGTGAAGGAGTAGCCATGAACCCATGCAAAGGACCAGAGTTCGCTCAGGGTAGTGTGGCCCATCTGCATCATCCTAGTAGGAAGGATGTTACCACACATCAGGGGCAGATGCCTGTTAAATATGAGAGACAGTTCATGATACAACAATGTGGTCACCTGAGGATACTCTATGTGGAGCCAGAAAACAGGAGGTTTGCATTCCAAGTAATGCTGGGCCAGACATAGCAAGCAATGTTGCTAGTGAGCCAAAGTCCACAAACACATCTAGTCTCCAAATCAGGTCTCTTGATGGAACCCATGACTAATTACACCTCCTTATATCTCACAGATTCCAATGGCACTGAAGCCTGTTCACTTACTTCTATGCCAGATTTGACCTTTGGTCTTTGGGAAAAAATATGGACACAAGTCAAGGCTTGTATTTCCATTGCAAAACTCTTGCTAATAAATATCGCTACTATGGTGATCCCCTCTGGGACTGCAAAATACAAGCCAAGCAGGTCCTAGTATTGATGATGTGGGCCCAATAACAGCAAATCTTTTCCAGCACAGCAAACATGACTGCTAGGGTCCAAAACATCTGGTTTTATTGTTCTTGTCAAATTCTTGTAAAAATAGTAAACCTGGCAAATCGTTCCTGTAAATGTGAACAAATCCATCTCCATAATATAAGTTGTACAATCTCATGGGACCGTCTTCTTATGCCTTGACCAGTTTAAGACTTGTCAACATTTGTTACAAATTCTGGAATGAAAAGTAATATGGTAGCAGCTATATGTTTTGCTGCAAGTCCTGTGGATGCTTCTGGGACATCACACTCCTATTGTATTCCCCCACCCCCACCCCCACCCCTCCAGGGAGCTCAGCACGGCAGGTACAGCTTGCCCTTTCCCTCCCTATCAACAAAGGAACAAGTTTGTCGACTGGGTTACATGCAGAGCGTGAAGATGACAGAATTCAGTTATTTGGGGTGTGGTTGATATTGGATATCTAACACAGGCATATCTATGTTTAATGTATTTATTTATCACGCCACCTTTCTCCTTAGAAGAACCCAAGGTAACTCTGACAGGAGGTTGAATAGGGGTGTCCCTCAGGTGGGTTGCCAGTTCTAGGCCCTGGTCACATGGGAGGTTTTGCCCCGCAAGAGGGATGGATCGGGGGCGCATCAAACGGGCGCGATCACACCACAACATCTGGGAAGCGGAGCACACCCGTCCCCGATCCATCCTTTCCGGGTGAAACCGCACATCAAAATAAAAAAAAACCTAGAAAAGAGTACTACCTACCTGAAGCTCCACAGCAAGGGTGGCTGTGGGATCGCTGGTGTGCCCGTCTTCCGCAGCATTCGAGACTCCCGGCCAAACTGCGCATGCGTATACATGCGCATGCGCCGCCAGCTGCCTCGCTCTCCGTTCTGTGGCTCCCCCCCCCCGGCATCTGATTGTGCCGGGGAGCAACTGCGCGGCGGCTCGAGGGATGTCTGTTCCTGCGGCCACGTGTCTATTTTGCTGCGGCTCAGAATAGCTGCGCTTTGGCCATGATCCCCTCGCCCCGTGTGACCTCAGCAGGATACAATGCCAGTTTGGTGTAGTGGTTAAGTGCGCGGACTCTAATCTGGGAGAACCAAGTTTGATTCCCCACTCCTCCACTTGCAGCTGCTGGATGACCTTGGGCAAGCCATAGTTCTGATAAGAGCTGTTCTTGAAAAAGAGCAGTTTCTGTCAAGAGCTCTCTCAGCCCCGCCTACCTCACAGGGTGTCTGTTGTGGGGAGGGGAAGGGAAAGGAGCTTGTAAGATGCTCTGAGACTCCTTTGGGTAGTGAAGGGCGGGGTATAAATCCAATCTCTTCTTCTCTTCTTCTTCTCAGTAGAGTCCACCCTCCAAAGCAACTGTTTTCTCCAAGGCAACTTTGGTCGCCTGGAGAGCAATTGTAATAGTGGGAGGTCTTCCAGGTACCACCTGGAGGTGGGCAACTTTACCCTCATGGCTCTGTCTGTAGCATTGTATAATATGTCTGTCTATTGTATTTTAGTTTCTGTATTAGCTTCTTTCAGTGGACTTATCACCTCAGTTGATATAAATATATTATAGATATTCCCTTGGTGCATAATCTCTAAATAAATATCCATTAGGACTTGAAGAATGTGCAGGTAGTCTGAGTCCCTCCTCATCTAGGGTGACAGAGATCAGTTCATCAGGAGAAAATGGCTGCTTTGGAAGGTGGATTCTTTGGCATTATACTCCAATGAAGTCCCTCTCCTCCCCAAACCCCGCCCTCCCTAGGCCCCACCCAGCGCCGGCAACCCTACCTCCATCTAATCCTGAGAAATGTTTTCAAGACTTATTTGAATGTTCATTATGTCGGCGGTACGGAACTAGTTTATTTGCTCTGAAAGCATGCACTTGAATCACAAGTGTCTCTCCTTCATACACACCCGCACATCACCCCATGAACAATTCCAATTCCAAAAGCACGAGACAGAGTAACCCCTTATCATGGTCTGCAGCTCACTGAAGGCTTCCTTCAGATTTCTGCAGAAGCCTCTCCATTCTTTTTTAAACATTCTGGTATTATGCTTCTTCCCTAAAGGCTGCAAGGACCTACACGATTCCCCGGCATAACTGCATCTGGCACTTGACCTGAATATGTTTCTCCCGATTAGGCAATGACATTCTCATCTGGAAGCTCCATTGGTACGTGGCAGACTGCGATTTCTGAACAGAGGGCAGACTCCTCTTCTGGAAAACACTGTCTGGAAATGCAGTGAAGGAGTGCTCCACATATCTCAAACTGCCAGAGATTTCAACAGCTCAGCCGATAGGAAGCCTCACACCTCTAGATTACTGGCCTGAACGCTGTTCAGAGCTCAAACTGCCTGCACAGTAATGGCTGCATACAGGGCTCTTTTGTAGAAAAAGCCCAGCAGGAACTCATTAGCATAATAGGCCACACCCAACAGCAGAAACACATTAGCATATTAGGCCACACCCATGACAGCACAGCTCATTAGCATATTATGCCACACCCCATGTTACCAGAAGTGTGGTCATCCAGCCACACCCACCTTTTGCTTCTTATTCTGTTTACTTTGTTTATTGACAAAACCCAGGGCTTTTTTTGTAGCAGGAACTCCTTTGCATGTTAGGCCACACACCCCTAATGTAGCCAATCCCGATGAGTTTCTGCTGTTGGGTGTGGCCTATTATGCTAATTAGTTCCTACTGGGCGTGGCCAGCTCGGGAGCCAGCCGGAACTCCGTTCCTGTGCGTTCCTGCCCAAAAATAGCCCTGGCTGCATAAGAATCCTGGTAGGGCTATGCCAGGTTCAGATGAGACAGGCCAAAGTCTGCACTAGAGTTGCCGGCTCCAGGCTGGGAAATTCCTTGATATTTGGGAGAGAAGCCTGGAGAGGGCAGGGTTTGGAGAGGGACCGCAGTGGGGTGCAATGCCATAGAGTCTGCCCTCCAAAGCAGCCATTTTATCCAAGGGAAAATAATCCCTGTAGTCTGGAGATCAGTTCTAATTCTGGGAGACTCCTCCACGTGGAGGTTGGCAGCCCTCATCTACACTTTGCAAAAATCTACTTCAATAATATTCAGTGACTTCTCCTACTTTCAAGATTTTCAGCAGAAAATCTGCAGTCTGTACAGGAGCTTCTCAGAGAAAATTAAGGGGCCCGGCAACGAGTGCGTCTTAGGCCTTTGCTCCCATCAGGCGAGGATGCTTTCTTGGATTCCTGGGCAGATGCTTTCACATGCTCCTTAGGGAGACAAATCACAAGAGAATTTCTGAGATATACAGATTTGAATTCTTAGTGTTGTGGCTTAATTACTGAGTTTCAAATTCTTTTCAGCGAGAGGTTTTCGCTTATTATATATTTCAGCTGTTACACAGAATCTTGAATACAGTTCCCCAGAGAACAGCCTTGTCTTCGTGCTTCTAGGCTTCTCCCTTCAGAGTTCCAGGTTTTCCCTTCAGATATTACAGCTTTTCCCTAACTCCTGAGGTGTCTAAGCTTCTCCCTTTTATCACAGACCACAGTTCTCTTCCCAACCCCTTTCACTGGCAGGATATTATTCTCCTAGTCCCTAAGAAGCAATAACTCCTTTTCTTATTTGGCTTGTCTTGGCGTTCTCTCTAACTACCCAGACCTTCTGCCAAATCCGTTTCCAGTTTCCGTAGTCTGTATAAAGCTGTTCTGTAGCTTTCTTGACTGAGAATCTAAGTTCTCACTCAGAGTAGTTCTAATATATTTAAGACAATGGGGTCTCGCTTCCTCTCTATATAGAAATACTTTTCTGACTATTGCCTGATGGAAATCACTGACTCCCAAAGTTTCTTCCCTCAGAAGCCAAACCCTTTGGCTCCTGATCCAGATGTTGTTAGATTTCAGACAAAGACCAAAAAGCAAATGAATATTTTCCCTTCAGATCAGCTGTTTTATTTCCTCTCTCAGCTGATGCTGGCCAATTAGAGAGTGGGTAGAGCAGCCAATCAGACAAGCTGTTCTCTCCAGGGAAGATTAACTCCTAGCCTCCCTGACTATCTGTCCCAAGCAGCATTTTAAAAAGCCTGCTTTTATGAGCAATCCGTCACACCTCCAAACAGGTAAGATGCATTGGGGAGCCCCTTCCATGTCACCTGCTTCTTCAGGAAGGGGAAGCATGCATGTAATGTGACCATGGTGCAGCCCATTTATTTATTTAGATACTCATACACTGCTTTTCCCTCCAGTGAGAACCAAATGGCTTACCACATTGTTCTTCCCTCCTCCGTATTACCTTCACAACAATCCTGTGAGGTAGGTTAGGCTGAAGGTCACCCAGCATGATTTCATGGCAGAAAGGAGATTCAAACCTGAGTCTCCCAGATCCTAGTCTGGCACTGTGACCATTACACCAAGCTGTCATGGGACAGAAGATCTCAAAGGTTTGTGGGGAGAGCTGGAGAACTCACCACTATTGTTATTGCAAATTGTTTGTATCATGTTCACGACTTCCATTCATAACTGGGCACATGGTTCCCTTTCTCCTGCAGAAGTGGCCTTAAACCCCAGGAGACGCAAGACATTCAATGCAGTTCAGCCAGTTCGGCTGCTTGGCGACCTGTTGATTCAGCTGACTTGTCAGTCACAGGAGTGGAAATCATGCTAATCAAAGAAATAAAGCTATAATGAAGAACCCCCGGATGTATCTAGCTAACTAATATCATCACTCTCACTCCCCCTAGAAAAATCTGTTCTGAGCATCTGCGTTCATTTCCATACTTAGCAGAGCTGTGAATAAATTACAGGGAGTTAGTTGCTGTAGATTTTCTGGGTTGTGTGGCGGTGGTCTTGGCATCATAGGTTCTACGATGCCAAGACCACGGCCACACAACCCAGAAAATCTACAGCAACTAATGAACTCTGGCCGTGAAAGCCTTCGACAAATTACAGGGAGCTTACACTGCAGTCGAACCCGGCAGCCATTTTGCACTCACGCTCACACAATGATGATACTGATTTTCAGAGGCACACGGAACCTTAGGGTGACGAGAGGCCGACTCTTTACACATGGTCAAAGTGTGCCCATGTGCCTCGGAGAATAGCGAATGAGTGTTCGGACCATTTCCATCACACATTTAGAATGTCTGTCTCCTGCTCCTGCCGTCACTGTTTCCTTTTTCTTATAATGAACACAAGAGAGAGATCGGCTATAATACCACAAGATCCTACACTTCTGAGGCAAGTGTTTCCTTGAAGAATTGCCTGAGGCACAAACTCTTCCGTCTTGGCTCCCGTTGCCCCAACAGGACTGTTCTCACACAAACAAACTATTTATTCCGAGGAGACAGCTTCACAAAACCTATTCTCATTTCAGAGCTTAGTAAACAGAATTTCCCCACCAAAGAAACCCTGCAGTCAGGATCGACCCCCCCCCCTTTTTTTAATCTACAAAAGACCCAGAAGCAGTTTTCAAGCTGTCTACAACAAATGCCTGTTTTATATATATGGTTATTATTTGAAAGGGGGGGGGAGAGATTATTAAAAAATGAAGTGGACTGGAATGCTTCATACATGCATAGTTTCATCTACGTGCAAAATCAAAAGAGGAGACATCTGGGAAATCCTAATTGAAATATACAGATAAATCTTTTTTTTAAAAAAAACAAAATATATATATTACGATCAGATTATTCTAGAACTTGAACAGAACACCACACACGTAGGGGCTGCCCATCCTTCCGTGGGCCCTGCGTCTCCAGCTGCGCTTCGAACATGACCTGAATCTGACCTCCGAGAAATTCAGGCTCCCTGACCCGTCATCCGCCCTGCTGCGGCTGCCGATTCCTATGGCCTACATCAGCGCCTTCTCCTGTCATGTGACTGCATGTCTGCAGGGAAGCCGGCTAGACTCCAAGAACAGTCTGCACTGCAGACTGCCCGGCAATCGTCAGGAAGGAAAAAAAGGGGATTCAGATGTTAATGGGATCAGCACCTCCTTTTGCCTGCAGAGCCAGAAGGTCCCCTTTGCCCCCTCCTGGCATTTAGGGACAGATGAGATGTTATTTCTCCCCACATATGGAGCCAACTTGAAATGGCATCCTGTGGTTAATCTGGATCACAAACATGCTGATGCTATCCCCGATGTTACTCTTAAGGTGGCTACTTTTATTTTCCTGTCATCTCTCCCTTATATATAATTGAGTAAGACGCAGAGTCACGCAGCGGAGAGAAAATGCGCACCAATAGTGTTTGGATGCTTGAACTGTCCGTCAGAAGCTTCCCCAGCTTCCATTGGCCATGTCGCCTAACTCCCACCTCAGAACACACACACACACACACTAGCCAGGGCTGGAGGGAATCAGTGGAAGGCCGGCGCCGGCAGCTCATCCCCACTCGCCGCGGCCGGATTCTCCCCCCCCCCTTATCGCACACCTGTTTTCCCCCCT
>NW_015161498.1:68501-71060 GCF_001447785.1 Gekko japonicus
TTCTTTCCCTCTCTCACTTTCTCCCTTCATCCCCATCGCTTTGACTTCTTCCCCCCCTCCCTCCCTCCCTCCCTCCCTGTCTGTCTGTCTGGCTTACTGACTGTCTGTCTATGTCTCCTCCCCTCATCTTCCTTCCTTCCTTCCTTCCTTCCTTCCTTCCTTCCTTCCTTCCTTCCTTCCTTCCTTCCTCTCTTTCTCCAAACCCCTCTATCTACCCATCTACCTATCTATCTACCACCCACCCACCCTAGCTTTCTAGGGCCCATTGTCTTCATCCACAATGGGCTTTGCTCCCTAGTTAAATATAAGGGAGAAATTAATCTCAGCTGCTCCTACAAGAATTTTAGCCAAACTATAATTATTCTATATTTTAGTGTTCGGTTCTTTTATTGTACCAATTATTACTATACATATTTTAAACTCTGTTTATTTTGCTATGCTGGAATGTTTTAATTCTCTGTCTAGATGTGAATTGCGTACAGGGGGGTTATCTGTTGGGTTGTTATGGCCTATGGCTACGACAATAGATATTTTGACTTGACCTGGATCACAAACAGAGCTTCCACAACTCTGCCACGTATCTGCGGTAGCAGGTGGCCCCGGTGTGGAAGCTCTGCAGGCTGCCTTCCTGCAGCAGAGCAAAGGAACTACCACAAGCATGCTGTTTCAAGAGAGCTCTACGTGGTAAATGGAACGTGTGGATCAGCCCATGAGAGAACAGCCCCTCCTCATCCTGGGGCTTAGAGCCTGCCTAACGTTTCTGCAGAAGGAAAGATTTCTGTCTGCCGAAGCGTGACTTACCTCCCTCCTGCTTCCTGCTGCAGCTCAAATGCTGCTCCTAAGGAGGAGGGATCCCCAGGAAGAGTGTGGGAGAGAGTCAGAGGTCTGCCCAGGGGGAGGGGGAATATCTCCGCCCTTACAGATGCAGAAAGTTTGGGCAGGGTCCAACAAACACACACACACCGCCTTTGCAGCTTAGTTGGATAAATTGGAACACATTTCCGTGCGGTATTAACAGCTGCCGCTCTCTTTACTCGGCCTCCTAATACCTTGTAGGAGACGGAATTGAACTCTGATGGGAAAAAAATATGCTATTGGACATTTTTCTGATTCCCACCATTCATCTTTGTGACCCCCTGCTTCATTGTCTGGCAGGCTTTTCAGAAAATGATTTGATCACACGACAAATTTGGTGTGGGCTCAAAGGGGTCTTTTCTCCAGGCAATCCTTCTGCCCTGAGATTAGCACATTTCCCCAGCGCAGAAACTGTCGTCTAGCGCGGCTGGCAATGGCCGTTCTTTCTACAGTCAGTGAGGCTGTTGTGATTTGACTGGTATCTGGAACAGAGATGCCCAGGCATCGTTCACGGGGTTCTCAGGAACGCTGAAAGGGATCTGCATCAGCAGCACATTTCTGCAGTAATACGATAAGGGCAGGAAGCAGACCCATTGGTTTCAGCTCAGGTCTGCCCCAACCATGTTTTTGTTCTAGAGACAAAGGAGTGCTCAGGTGTGTGGAGTTGTGTGTGTGTGTTTTTGCTAAAGTAGGGATGCCAGCCTCCAGGTAGGACCTGGGGATCCCCTGAAATTACAGCTCGTTCCTGGACTACAGAGCTAAGTTCCCTTGGAGCAAATGGATGCTTTGGAGGGTGGGCTCTGCAGCATTGTGCCCCACTGAGCCTTCCCCAGGTTCCACTCCCTAACCCTACGACACAGGATTTGCTTTAAAACAGACCCCTGAAAGACCCACCCACGAAAGGTAGATTGCCAGCCTTTTTTCAGTATCAGAGCTGTGGGTTGGGGGTGATTTGTATCAAGAAGCGGTGCACAGAAATGTTTTAAATCCCCCTTCCAAGCTTCCACTGGAAGTACTTTAAAGAGACATTAAAGATGTTGAGAGAGCTCAGATCCATCCCCATGACTGACCTCTTCTGTCTCTGTTGGTCTGGCTGTGGCCCGTCTGCCTCTCTTGTGTTACCGATAACGCTGAACACGCATTACACTGGCACAATATATGCTGCCTAGTACAGGCAGGGAGTTGGCATTTGCCTCTGTTTCCCCCTGCCACAGCCTGCAGGGCTGCCTGCCTGTGCAATGGCATATGGAAGCAAAATGCCTGTTCCAGCATCTAACGGGAGCAGCCCCGGAAAATAGAGAACAGCAAGCAAATATGCGTCCCTGATGCTTATACAGGATCGAATCAGAGTCCTCCACCCAAGCCAGGAAGCCCGCAGTGTGACTGGCATGAACACCACTGTGGAAAGATGGAGGTATAAGAACAGTCCTCCTTGGCAACAAGGCTGGTATGTAACTCTGCTGATGAGCAAACATCCTTGTCAGTTTCATCTGTGCTGCATCTCTCTCTGCTCACTCTGCTCCACACCCACAACGACAGCCAGTTTAGAAGGATTTTTTAACAACTGACAGAAGTCATTAATTTTTCTAATTCAGTTTAAGTAGAATAACCAGGGGTCATTTCCTGTAGGAGTGCACAGGAGCGGAACTCCGGCAGTAAAGAGCCCAGGGGGCGGGCACATGCCACAAGCCACAACCCCTGCTC
>NW_015161498.1:71584-92618 GCF_001447785.1 Gekko japonicus
CCAGCAGCCCTCAGTCAGAGCAAGAAGCAGCCAGGTAAGTTGCAGAGCTCCCCTACTCCGTCCCCCCGGTCCAAAACAGTCCAGTGGCACCTTTAAGACCAAGTTTTATTCAGGTACAAGCTCTTCCTCCTCTGCAAGGGCAGATCTGCACGTTCTCCCCGCCAAATAGCTAGCAATCCAAAAGAGTCCAGTGGAGCCTGAGCGGTGGGTGTTGCCTTCTGACACACTTCCGGTGATGCCAGGGGGTGTGGCATATGCAAATAAGTTATGCTAGTGACTGCACCTCTTTTTTTACGAAATGGCCACTGCGAATAACAATAATAAACAATGGGAATGGTTTAGGTTCCCAAACTTATTTGGCCTATCGCCAAAAGGCTGCTTTAGATAGGTTCTAGACTCTTCTTTCTTTATGCTTCCACCACCCCCTTATTTGTATTCAATGCCCCCCAATTGCACCCATGGCTCCGACCACCCACCGGGATCGTTTCAGCACCCTCAGGGGGCGGTACTGCCCACTTAGGGTATTTTTCTTGTTAAGGTCCAACTATGCCCCCAGCCTCAAAAAACATGCATTTTACATGCAGTGGATCTTAGCCATCTTCCTCTCCACAGGTACAGGATGTTTTGTTGTTTTGTGTTTTTTTGCTCTCGTCACAGCCAATGTAAGGCAACCCCATGGAGTTTTCAAGGCAAGAGACCAGCAGAGTGGTTTGCTATTGCCTGCCTCTGTGTTACAACCCTGGTGTTCCTTGGCGGTCTCCCATCCAAATACTGACCAAGGTCGACCCTGCTTGGCTTCTGAGATATGACAAGATCAGACTAGCCTGAGTTATCCAGGTACAGGATACTGCTTGGGAAACACATTGCTAAGGAGCTTCGCTGTCCTCTATGACCCTTCCCCAGAGAGCTGGGCAGGCTTCTCCAAAGTTTAACATAGGAGTGTGTGTTCAGATCTACCCGTGACGAAAACTTCACTGCTGACTCCCAACTCCAAATCATTAACTAACAAGTTAAAAAGCATCAGACCCAGTACTGATCTCTGTGGCACCCCACTGTTTACCACCATCCACTGTGAAAATTGCCCATTAATACTCACTCTGTTTCCTATTAATGGATCTTAGCCATCTCCTCTCCACAGGTACAGGATGTTTTGTTGTTTTGTGTTTTTTTGCTCTCATCACAGCCTATGTAAGGCAACCCCATGGAGTTTTCAAGGCAAGAGACCAGCAGAGTGGTTTGCTATTGCCTGCCTCTGTGTTACAACCCTGGTGTTCCTTGGCGGTCTCCCCTTCCAAATACTGACCAAGGTCAACCCTGCTTAGCTTCTGAGATATGACAAGATCAGACTAGCCTGGGTTATCCAGGTACAGGATACTGCTTGAGAAACACATTGCTAGGTAGCTTCACTGTCCTCTAGGACCCTTCCCCAGAGAGCTGGGCAGGCTGCTCCAAAGTTTAACATAAGGGTGTGTGTTCAGAACTACCCGTGACGAAAACTTCACTGCTGACTCCCAACTCCAAATCATTAACAAACAAGTTAAAAAGCATCAGACCCAGTACTGATCTCTGTGGCACCCCACTGTTTACCACCTTCCACTGTGAAAATTGCCTGTTAATACTCACTCTGTTTCCTATTAGCCAGTTTTTGATCCACAAGAGGACTTGTCCTTTTATCCCATGATTTTTGAGCTTACTTAGGAGCCTTTGATCCAGAACTTTATCAAAAGCTTTCTGGAAGTCAAGGTAGACAACATCTATTGGGTCCTTGTCCACATGTTTGTTCACCCCCTCAAAGAACACTAACAAGTTAGTGAGACAAGGTCTTCCCTTACAGAACCCATGCTGAGTCTTCCTCAATAGTTTTCGTTCATCCAACTGCCTACTAATTCTCTCCTTAATAACAGTTTCCACTAACTTACCCGGCATCTACGTCAGACTGACTGGCCTGTAATTTCCTGGATCTCCTTCGGAACCCTTTTTAAAGATGGGGGTGACATTAGCTACCTTCCAGTCCTCAGGAATGGAGGCAAATTTTAGTGATAGGTGGCATATTTTTGTCAGGAGATCCACAAGTTCACATTTGAGTTCTTTCAGAACTCTTGGATGTATGCCATCCGGGCCTGGTGATTTATCAGTTTTTAAGTTGCCTATCTGTCACAGGACCTCCTCTCTCGTCACCTCAATCTGACTCAGGTCTTTCAACACCCGAAATCAGCAGTCCTGGAGTGGGCAAGCACTTCTTATCTTCCACAGTGAAGACAGAGGCAAAAAATGCATTCAGCTTCTCAGCCATTTCCCTATCATCTTTCAGTAATTCTTTTACCCCTTGGTCATCCAAGGGCCCCACTGCCTCCCTGGCTGGTTTCCTGTTTCTAATGTATTTGAAAAAAGTTTTATTATTGGTCATATTCCCAGAGGGTGGGGAACCCCCCGCCCCAGAGGCCCGTTACCCGGCGGCGGCGGATCGTGCCCTGGGGGGAACCCCACCCCCAAAACAGACGGCGTGCACGTCGCCCGGAGGTGACGCAATCGCGTCGGGCGCGTTCGGGGCGGGGCCACGGTCATCCGAGGGAAAACTCTATGGTTTTCCCTCGGATGGTCGTGGACCTGCCCCCAGCGTGGTCGTGTCACTTCTGGGTGACAGGGTTACAGCGCACGTGCGCGCACTCCCAGAGCGGCGCTGGAGTCCCCCGCTCCAGCGCCGATCCAACTTGGCAACCCTATTTTGACGCTTTTTACTTTTACTTTCCGTTTCCTGTTCACATGTCCCCTCATTTTAGAGAAGTTACCCCTTTTAAAGTTAAAAGTGATTGTTTTGGTCTTTTTGGGCAACTCCCTATTTATACAAATGATGAACTCAATCACATTATGGTCAGTGTACCCAAGTGGTGCGATCACATTTACATTTCTTACCAGGTTCTGAGCACTACTTTGGACCAAATCCAGGGTTACCTCTCCCCTGGTTGAACTGTAATTCCAGGTCCCACCTGGAGGTTGGCATCCCTACAGTCTTGTTGGATGGTTCTACGTATCTGCATGTGAAACGACATCTCCAAATTTCCTGCAGTACAAAGAGAGCTAGACATTCCCCACAACTTCTTATACGGGTTTATAAATACACACACACACCCTCCTGCCGCTCCTAGCCAATCTATTTTCCTTCTGACGCTGTGCGTGTGCAGGGAAAGAAATACTTTCAGGGATATGTGAATCTAATTACATAAGACAACAACAGAGGCAATTCACTTGGACACATCTCCCTTCCCCAGCCAGCGCCTTAGCGTTCTGGGAACTAAATTCCAGTAACGAAGGGGGAGATTGCTGAGTGCTGTTGTGACTGTTCTACATCCTTCATTACACCTTGAGAGCGCACACAAGTAACAGCAGAATGGCGCGGGAGCTTAGAGATTTTGCTGCACATGCAGCCTCTCTGGGTCAGTGGTGTGTAAATAACTGGGTTATGCGTCAGAGAGGCAGAAAATGGCAGGAGTGCAGATTGCTGCGCTCTGCCCCGTCCGCCTGGAGATGGTTCTGCAGACATCAAGCCTTGTGCGGAAAGAAGAGCGAAAGCATAAGACAGACATCCCCGAAGCTCCAATAGGACTGCGAGGAAGATTTCCCATCCTTCCCCCGTTGCTGCAGATACAGATGAAAGGGAGACTGGGCAGATTTTTTAAAAATGTAGTTGCTTTGTGTGTGTGCGTGCAAGCATGCACATAGTTATGGCCACCATTTCAGTTTGGATGCTTATTTTGACAAGGCTGGGACACAATCCAATGGGAATAGATCCAGTTGGTCAGCCGTGTTGGTCTGAAGCAGTACAACAAATTTAGAATCCAGCGGCACCTTAAAGACCAACAAAGGTATGAGCTTTCGTGTGCAAGGCACACTTTATCAAATACATTAGAACGGCAGTCAAGGTTCAAACTTATAGCCGGAGAATGAACAGCAAATTAACATGCGCATGTTGGTCTTAAAGGTGTCATTGGACTCTAAATTTGTTGTTCCCCTGCCCCACATCTCTACTGATATAATTTATTTTTTAGTATTTGCATATTTTTGAACAATTGAAATCAAAATCTTAGCCAATGCTTAAATCCTTAACTTTCTAACAATATTTTTTTTAAAAAAACATCAAGAACAATTCATTGTACCCCTCCAGAATTTTAAAACCATTCTAAGGCTCTGAAGTCCAAAAAACTGCCCAAACTGGACTGGACTATGGGCAGAAAATGGGCAGCAGCTGCCCTCTTGCATCACAGAGACCCACAGACGCCTGTCCAAGAGCGGCAGTGCAATCTCAAGCCACTGTCTGGAAGCAAAGCTTGGAGCTGGTAATGTTTTCTTCCTCCCAATTACTGAAGCCCCCTGGGAAATATCGGGAGTATCAGATCCATGTTGTCTGTTGTGTGCTCTGCAAACCCTTCCCTCCAGGCACACAAGGCCTCAAATACAGACATTCACCAGGTGCTGTGCCATTAATGCTTTCTAAGAGCAAACTGTTATCATGCTGAATGCAAAACCTGACTGGGCTGAAGACAGATGGATGTTCTGAAATGCAGCTAATGTGTTTTGAACCACTGCCCTGAAAACAACATGAAGTGCAGACAGGTGGTGGCTGGAGATCTCTTGGGATTACAAGTGATCTCCAGGCGACAGAGATAAATTCACCCGGAGAAAAGGGCCACCTTGGAGGGTGGACTCTATGGAATTATACCTCACTGAAGTCCCCCCACCCTCCTCCAAAATCTCCAGGTATTTCCAAACCTGGAGCTGGTGACCCTAAATTTAGTGGTGTGTCCAAATGAAACTACACATAGGCCCCGGACACACGGGCCAGATATCGTGTGTGTGTGGGGGGAAGCGTGGCTGTTTGCCCCGCAGTGAAAAAATGTGCGACCATGCGATCAGGCGTCCCCTCGCGGTCCCGTCAAGGTCCCGTGGTTAGGGGGGAAGTGCCGATCACACGACGCGCCAAAGAAGCGGCGTGGCACGGCAAACGGGGTTGTGTTTTGTTTTTTTAACCTGAAGTATGCGCATGCCCCGTTGGGTGCTTGTGCGCATCCCTGGAGACTTGGGGGGGGGGGGGAAATCTTTTCGCAATGGGGCATGGGCGGGCGCCGGATGCCACCAGAAACGCGATCAGACGCCCACCCTTGCCCCGCGGTTTCCGGAAACTAGTACCTCCGAGGTACTAGTTTTTTGCCACGCATCTTCGGCGGGAAGCCTTGGTTGAGCCACGGGAGCTCTACGCTTCCCAGATGTGGCGGTGAGATCGTGCCTGGAAAATCCGCCTATCTTCCGTCTCTCTAACGTAGCTAAGGGCCATAGGAACATAGGAACATATGCCTTCCTTACCCCCAACTGAAAAACAGGGTAAATGTATCTTAATAATGGTATAAGCCCTCTGAATTCCACTGGGCACTCTGAATTCCACCCTTCAGTCTTGTTCCATCTAAGTCTTTCACATTAAATTTCTGCAACTTTAAGTAGCCACATTTGGACCTGACCCACCATTCATTCCCTTGCTCTTGCCTGGAATAGAGATGTGCTTCTGTATTCACTAGCACATAGTTTGCAAATGTATTTGCACTTCTTGCTATTGGCTTCAGTTGCTGCCAGAGAATATTGGAGTGACTCCCAGAAAAGGTCCCAAAACACAGACATAATTCTCTGTGCCCTCAGAGTGAGGAATGTAACCTATTTCACAAGGATCTTCACCCCAGTCCACGTGTGGCACTCTTGCACAACCACACTTCCCCACTCAGCTGAAAAGAAGCGGGAGGCTACCCCCTAACACATCACATGTGGGAAGAGAACAGAAACCCCTCTGCAGGCAGAGCAGCAGCTCCTTGGGCAGAGAACGGATTGTAATGCATTACTAAGATGTAGAACTTTGATTTGGTTGCGGCAGAGGGAAGCAGGAGGCTCGGCGTTGGGCAGCTCATGCACCCCCAATTGCTCGAGGTGGCTGCTGCAGCTGCCCACCCCAAGCCCTGCTGAGCTTCAGCTGCATTCATTACTAGAAGCAACAAGCAGGGCTATTTTTGGGCAGGACTGCACAGGAACGGAGTTCCAGCTGACTCACGAGTTGGCCACGCCCAGCAGGAACTCATTAGCATAATAGGCCACACCCAACAGCAGAAACGCATTAGGATTGGCTGCATTAGGGGTGTGTGGCCTAACATGCAAAGGAGTTCCTGCTACAAAAAAGCCCTGGGTTTTGACAACAAACAAGGTAAGCAGAATAAGAAGCAAAAGGTGGGTGTGGCTGGATAGCCACACTTCTGGTAACATGGGGGTGCGGCCTAGTATGTTAATGAGCTGTGCTGTCAGGGGTGTGGCCCAATATGCTAATGAGTTTCTGCTATTGGGTGTGGTCTATTATGCTAATGCGTTCCTGCTGGGCTTTTTCTACAAAAAAGAGCCCTGGCAACAAGTGAATGGAGAAGAGAACTCCAGACTCCAATGTTGCAGTGCATCAATTTTCCCAGCAGCACATAAGCATGGCTTCTCCAAACAGGGCACCTTCTTAGGATGACCATTCATTACTTGAGACGATACATGATTCAGCCTGGCAAGCATAAAAACTCCCCTATATCAGATTGGGCTGCGTCATGCCCAGGGATGACCTGGCAACAAACATCCTTCCAGGAACCATTTTTAGAAGCCGCCTCTGCTTTTCAGCACGGAGTTGGCTCTTGCCATCACCAGAGTGAAATCCAGGACATGGCATTAGCTTAAAAGGCATAAGCATCAACAGGATAAACCCTGCTCTTCTTTGCTTAGGTGAAACTCACTCTGAATCCGATGGCGGCTTGATCTGTGTAACTGAGAACCAGCTTTAATGCCAAAGGAAAAGGAGCTGCTGCTTTGCCTCACCAATTCAGAGTGCAGCTGTGTGCAAGGAATTAAGGATTTGTGGGCTTAACGATTAACATCTTTATCCTTCTTAAAACTTACTGTGACATCATCTTTTCAGGCTCCCATTGATTAACTCTCTGATTTCTTCAGTGTGAAGAACCTGGGCCACAGGTCTGGTGGACCACTAAATGAAAGGGCCCTTTTAGTGCCCTGCCATCTAGACTTAATTGGTCAAGTAGACCAACAACACCAAGTGCAAGTTATCTACCTCTGGGATCAGAAGCACTTCCTTCTAGGCAAAGGCAGCAGGGAAATCCAACAGCTGCTTGCCTGAGTGGTGCGGAAAATGAGCAGCCAATGAAGGTGCGATGAGACCCAGGTGTGGCTCTGGGGTAGACACCACAAAAGCAAACGTCAGGCTGATTCACTTGAGTGTAATTGCATGAAATGGGTCGACTGTCTAAAAAGCATATCTTTGCATCTTCATTTGATGGGGGGAGTGGGGAGTGACAAGCTCATTGACTAGGGCACCAAAGAAGAGAAGAAAAGCAGGAAGGGCTTAAGGCAATTGAGAAATACAGTTTTAACTCACGGTGTATAGATATGTTTGACTATGGCCCCGGTCACACGGGAGGATTTGCCCCGCGAAACGGACGGGTTGAGGGCGGATTAAACTGGCCGCGATCAGATGCCAACATCTGGCAAGCATCGCGCCCCCGCCCCCAACCCATCCCTTCCGGCTGAAGATGTGGATCTAAAAGAGACTAGTGAAAGGGCATTACCTACCGGATGACGTGCAGCAACGGCGGCCGTGGGATCGCCGATGCGCGGTTATCCCGTGGTATGCGTGGTAATGGCGAACTGCGCATGCACACAACTGCTGCGGCTGGCCCTCCTCGCCCTTCTTAGAGTCGCTTCCCCTGCAGCATGTGATCGCGGCTGCCGGCAGAAGCGCAGAGCCTCGGGGGACCTGTCCGATCCCGCTGCCGCGTTTCTGCTTGTTCCGGCTCTAAAAAGCAGCACTTCTGCCACGGCTTTTCCCGCTAGTTTGACCGGGGCCAATATTACCTCTACCCTCCCAATCAGCTGCCTCAGGTTGAAGCCAAATGTCCTCACCTAGCAGAGCCAGGGTTGCCAGGTCTGCCCTGGCCATTGGCGGGGGATGGGGGGTAGGGTTGCCAGATCCAGGCTGGGAAACTCCTGGAGATTTGGGGATGGAGCCTGGGGAGGACAGGGACCTCAGTGGGGCACAATGCCACAGAGCCCACACTCCAAATCATCCATTTTCTCCATGAGAACCGATCTCTGTGGTCTGGACAATGAGCTGTAATTCTGGGGGATCCCCAGGTCTCACCTGGAGGCTGGCATCCCTATCTGGGATGGGGGTTTGCTGCATTTCATGGCTGTATTGAAGGAAGACGTTTCTACTTGACTAGTCTGGTGAGGATAAGGCAGCTGCAGCTGCCAGAATTCTCCCATCCACCGGACCTGTTAATTAAAGTTGCTTGCAGCTGCCCTGTCCTCTATTGAATTCAGCAGCCCTATCACAGCAGATGCCCTGACCTGGCTGGCCCAGGCTAACCTGATCAACTCAGATGCTAAGCAGGGTCAGCCCTAGTTAGCATTTGGATGGGAGACCACCAAGGAACTGCAAGGTAGCCATGCAGAGTCAGGCAACGGCAAACCACCTCTGAATGTCTTTGGCCTTGAAAACCCTACGGGGTCACCACAAGTTGGCTGTGTGACTCAAGAGCACTCTACACACACATCACAACAGGCAGTGAGTCCTGCTCTTTCCACAAAAGATGATCTGAAGGCCAAAATACGTAATACACCTGATATGCGTTGGGTCACAGGTGCACAGCTGGACTCAGTCAGACATAACATCCGGGGAACTCACCTTAAATAGCATTCATGCACTCAGCACTGCAAGGGGGGAGAAAGAGCTTCCAGTTTTCCTCTCACCCAGTTTTTGGCAGCAGAAACAGCAGGAGTGCAGCTTCTGACCCTTTTCTCTGGCTCCGTGTGCCCTGGGAAGAACACATGGAGGCAAGAAGAGGGCTGAAAAGCACCTCCTTCTGCTGGCAGAAAGTAGGCAAGAGGGAAACTAGAAGCTCCCACTCACGTATGCTAGCTAGTAACGAGTGCTATTTAAGGTGGGTTTCCCTGATGCACATCTGACTGCAAGTCTGTTTATGCACCCATGACCCAAGGCTCCCTCTAAGCTGTGGAGTCTCGTGAGCAAAAATTCTACCTTGCGAGCGACTGGCATTAAAGTTGTAAGCGAGCGATTGGGCTGCTGCATCAACTAGTTTCCTCTGGAGCCCTCCTTCCTGAGCTAAGACAAAAATGTGTGAGCCGGAGGCTAAAAAACTGTGAGCTGGCTCACACTAACTCAGTTTAGAGGGAACACTGCCCAGGACCCAACACATGTTAGGCATATCATGTAGTTAGGTTTGCCAAGTCTAGGATGGGAGATTCCTGGAGATTTGGGAGAGGAGCCCGAGGAAGGGTGGGTTTGGAGAGGGGAAGGACCTCACTGGGGTATAATGCCATGAAGTCCGCCCTTCAAAGCAGCCATTTTCTACAGGGAAACCCATCTCTGTTGTCTGGGGATTCGTTGTAATTCCGGAAAATCCTCTGGTCCCTCGTGGAGGTTGGCAACCCTAAACTGTTACGCATTGACTTGCTGCCCTGCACTGGTAGAGAATGTTTCAGCCTCAGTTTATTTAAGTTTAGCAGCTTACAGGCCATACACTGTGGCAGAGAATGGAAATCTGTGATCACCAGGGGTCGTTTCGTAGAAAAAGAGCTAGGGGAACTCATTAGCATAACTCATTAGCATATGCCACACCCCCTGACATCACCGGAAGTGTGTCATAAGGCCACACCCCCTGACATCACCAGAAGTGTGTCATAAGGCCACACACCCCGCCCCCAACCCCGCGAAGGCCCTCCCTGGCCCCAGGCAGACAGGGGTGGGGAGAGGCAGGGAGGCAGCAACTTACCCTTCCTCTTCTCCTGCCTCCTCCTGGCTGAATGAGGGCCGGAAGCAGGGCGGCCGGAAGCAGGGGCGGGGCTTCGTCATGTGCCCCGCCCCCGTACCTCACCCGGGGGAACTGCGATCCCCCGCGATCCCCCCCCGAAATGACCTCTGATGATCACAAGGAACACCAGAAAACACAACTCTATTTGGTCCCCATGCCCCCTAGGTCTGGGAATGGGAACCGCACCACCAGTCTACATCCATGTTTGTGAAACTGACTCCTAGAGAGAGAGAGGCTGGTCAAGCTCAGTCTCTACAAAATGTATTTTTTCTCTCTCTTTTTGGCTCTGCCAGGCATCTAAGTTTGACTGATCATGCCTGATTTTAACACAGATATTACACTGTCTGCCTCTGGTTTTATGTGGGGAACACGTAAAAACACATGAAGCTGCCTTGCAATGAATCAGCCCCTCGGTTCATCAAGGTCAGTACTGCCTACACAAACTGGCGGCAGCTCTCCCGGGTCTCAGGTGGACGTCTTTCACATCACCTCCCACCTGGTCCTTTTAACTGGAGATGCTGGGAATTGAACCGGGGACTTTCTGCATGCCAAACAGAGGCTCTACCGCTGAGCCATGGCCCCTACCCAAAGGAAAGGGTTACGTGTTTTCTGTTAATGGTTTTGTTTGCTCCGATCCCTCTGAAATTTCTTTTGGATACAAACTTTAATAATAACAACCACTGTGTGGCACAGGGAGTAAGGCTGAGCAGAGACAGCAGAGGATGGGCCTGCATTGTGCAGTGCGAACATTCTGCCCGAGCACCTACAGGGTTGCCTCTTCTTGACAACACAGACATGAACCGACCACATCACTGGTCTCTGCTGACTGTGAGAAGGTAGCATAAAGGTGTGGCAGCCCTGTTGAATGGCCTGGCTCTCCCCTCTTCCCTTCGCTTGTTGTTTACATCCACAACATTCTCTCTGCACACAGATCCTTCCAGGGCATTCAGCAAGTGGATCATTTCTGCACGGGCTTTACTCCTGCTTTTGACCTGCTGTGTGCCAGCCATAGATGGCCAGTGGACCTTGTGCTGCTGCTCATGGCACAGGTTCAGGGCTGGCAACAATGATAACCAAGCAGGGGAGCTTGTGATGCAAAAATGCAGTTGTGCATACCTGAACTTGGACACCTGGATGCTTGGGCAATGCCCATGATTTGCCCTGTGGCGGTCACTGGTGGGGACAGGATCAGCGATTTGGGAATAGTTGAATCCACCCAACACTTCATTTAAGCAAAGCCATTTTACATTCCACTGGTGGCACTGCAGACACACACCCTCACTCTTAAGTCCCTTCTGAGAGGTGGGAAGTGCTGCATGAACACAGTAAAGGGGCATGTAAAATCGGAAGGCACAGGACAGTTGGCATAACAACATGGTGCCATCTTTTGTAAGGGAAGGTATTTTTCGTGTTGGCTACAAAACTTCTCCAAACCAAATCCCCTGCCTGGAATCTTCCCATTTTTTCTCTCTAATTCAGGATGCTGGGACTCACCCAGCCCAGTAACTGGTACTCATCTGGTACCTGACTGTTGTTGTTGTGTTGTTGTTTTTTGCTGCCTTTATTCACCCACAAGGGGTTCTTTGAGAGAGGGAGGATTCAAGTTCCCAACACAAAACAGAAAGGTAATGTTGAGCCACGCAGCGGAAAGGGCAGGTCCAAGACCAAGAGCTCCTCCTTACCGGGAGACCACCTCCCACCCCAGCCCTTAAGCAGAAAAAGGAAGTCTCATTCCCTAACCTGTTGTTGCGCTGGATACTGTTGGCCATTGCTGCTCTGGTCCTCCTGGTCCTGGTCCTCGTAAGCCTCCTGCCTCCTCCATGTGCCCAGGGCTAAACAAATGCACACAGTGATTAGACGACACAGTTCTCAGCAAGACAGCATGACCCTTTCCTGCGTCACCCCTGCTTTGCCTTTTTCTGCCCACGTGTCTCCCTCCAACATGACGTCACCAACGCTCACGGCTTGCACAAGCAAAGTATCCTTTCCCGAGAAGTGTGCTTGTGGTGGCAAACAGGGCTCTAAGGTTTCCTTCCTGCACGGTTTGCAGTTGCTGATCTGCATGATGATGCTTGCATCCCACCAACTTAATTCAGGTGCAACTGCATTGCCTACGTGTTGCCTTGACAAAAGGCTTTTGTTGCCAGTAATGAGATGCGAAGCCTCCAGCATGGCCGGGAAATCCCCAGGCCCCCATAGTGTTTATGCCTTAGTGCTGAAATAAATAAGGAAGCCCTGTCCTGTCAGTTCCAGGCAGCCCTCAGCTAGTCTTCCACTGTCACTGGCAACACCTGGCACTGATGGTGCCTTATGCCTTTGAGGAGCAGGAAGAGAAAACAGCAGGGAACTTTCCACAGCAGTTTTTTTTTTCATCCCGAGCTGTCACGAGGCCAGCTGATTTAGTTGTCACCAGTTATTAATGTGCAAATTGAAGTGGCAACGGCAGAAGCACATGGGAGTGTTCCAAAATCAAGACATTTGCCCTGTTTAAAGCATAGGAGACCATGGCTTGGATCCAGTGATACACAAGTGGACCATAAAAAGACTTAGCACAGTAGCACTGGGCAAGAACTCCTGTAGCACCAGTGCTTTCTTCCCGATATAGTGTAGTGCCCTAAAACTGGTTGTGGATCTTGTGCAGGTAGAAATACATGGGGATACAGCTTAGTAGGAGCAACTACTGCAGTCTTTCCCCTGAATTTCTGCACAAGCAGAAATGTTGCCCTAGATCCAACCCCTTAACTCAAAATCCTGAAGTCAGTGTGTTAATTTCCATTGCTGGCAAAACTTGTCAATTTCCAAGCCAATTTTGCTTAAACAGGGATCTGGGAAGGGAATTTTTGTTTCCTGTCTTTCCAATGCCCTAATGTCATTCTGGTTACCCAAGATGCCCCCTCAGCTACAACTGGCAGAGTGGCATAGCTAACGGAGCATGGCTTGCCTATGATCCACATGTGGGTTCAAATCCCTGCTTAGCCAGGAAGCTAAGACTTCCGTGAGGCTTTGGACAGTTCAAGGCTCCTCCAGTCAACATAATTTCCACAGCTACTGGAAGAAAAATGAGCTTACAAGCACAATGTGGTTTTTATATTGTGAACTGAGAGGGATGGTGATGGTGGTGGAGGAGGAGAAGAAGAAGAAGATGATGAAGCAGAGAGGGAACATTCATAGCTGATTGAGAGTGACAATTACAAGCTTTAACAGAGTTCAGCAATCCAACAACAGACCACTGCTCAGGATGCATCCTGAATGCACTGATAGGATGCAAGAGCTTATTATCATGTATCTGGGAAAGAGCTGACAGATGCCATGCCCAAAGAGCAGAATCTGTGTGTTTCCCTCACAGCTGCTTCTGGCCACAATCCACCAGGAAGTTCTTCTTCAAACACCCCAGACCACAGCTCCCATTCATTTCGCAGGGACAAATGCAATCGTGGGTGAATGTGCTCTATGCTGTTTATAGTCACCAGACCGCAGCTGGGCCATTTCCCTCACAGAGTGGCAAGGACGAGAACGAGGGTGTAGTACCTACCCTTGCATTCCCGCTCTTAAGGACGCAGAATAACGCCAATCAGGATTGGGTGGTTTTGGCTGCAAGACAAAAAAAAATGGACAGAAAGAAATCCATATTACTTTATGCTTCAACAGTGTTTAAAAAGCAGCGTATTCTAATCTAGGATCCCATCCAAAGCTCTTCCATATTTTGTCTCTTGCCAAAAGGTAACATAAATCTACTTGCTTCTTTGAACACAGGAAGAGGTGCCAGCTCATCCCCACACACTGTATAGGAACTTTTTTGTAATTACACCCAAGTCACTCCAGGTGGAGTTATGAGGTTGTAAAACCAGGTTTTTAATTTAACTGTGAAATATCGGGTCCCCTCCCTGAACCCAAAAGCTGGACAGTTCTTTGCCTGTATTCAGGAATTGCCTTAGAATAAAGGCAGGTGCCTTCAACACCGGGGGGGGGGGGGTTTCCAGATAATTTGTTCTGTCCTATACTGCATTATTCTTATGCAGGTCATCCCATAATATTTCAAAGGCTGCAATCCTTGTTGTGCTGCCCTTCATGCTCTCCGTCGTTTTCTGCCCCGATATTCTACATCTATTTTAGACCTCCTTTGGGGGGTATTTTGATCTGTTAAGGGTTTTTAAAAAAAACCAGATTGTAGCCTAAGCATCGCTGTTAGACACGTTCCTGTATTCAAACTACAAGGACATCCCTTTCAAGTCCTGTCCCCTCCTCCCCCCATCCTAGATTTCACATGGTAACGTGTCTTTCATTTATTATAAAAGATATATGTACCTGACCTCGTCTACAGTATCCACGGCAAATTCCAAAAATACATTAAAGGTAAAGGTTATAATGTATTGTAGAGTACAACTGTATATTATGGAAGGCCGCTGAGTGCCATCTCAAAATGGCATCTCCCTGTCCATCCCCTTCTCCCTGAGGACTGCTGGTGGTTCTGGTGGTGGTGGTGGTGGTGGTGGTGGTGGTGGTGGTGGTGGTGGTGGTGGTGGAAGGTGCGGCCAAGTCACAGCCGACTTATGGCAACCCTGTAGGCCAGTGATGGCGAACCTTTTAGAGACCGAGTGCCCAAACTGCAACGCAAACCCCACTTATTTATCGCAAAGCACCAACATGGCAATTTAACCTGAATACTGAGGTTTTACTTTAGAAAAAACAACTCACACATTGACTTAAGATGATCCCAACAAAGGAAGGAAAGCAATCCCAAATGCTTTCATTTACTTAAAATTATTGGGCAGAGAATTCGACACTTTAATGACAGTCTGGGCCTGGCTGGGGCGATGGCACGCGTGCCCACAGAGAGGGCTCTGAGTGCCACCTCTGGCACCCGTGCCATAGGTTCGCCACCACTGCTGTAGGCTTTTCAAAGCAGGAGACATTCAGAGGGGGTTGGCCATTGCCTTCCTCTGCATAGAGGCCCTGGACCTCCTTGATGGCCTCCCATCCAGATACTAACTAGGGCTGACACGGCTTAGCTTCCGAGATCTGATGAGACTGGGCTATCCAGGTCAGGGCAGATAACTGGTAGCAACCGTTATTCCATATCATAAATGATGACAGGGTGTTTTCTCATTCCCATTAGTAGCAACCCATGACAATGTGATAGGGTTGCCAGGTCGCCGGTCCGGGTGGGGGTTCCCCCGCATTTGCGGGGCCCTTTCTGCAGCCAGCCAGCTGGCTGGTGTGGGAAAACCTTGCCTGCAAATGCCCCAAATGTGACATAATGCCATCACTCAGAAGTAATGTCATCACGTTGTCAGCGTCAGGGGGGTGACACTCTAATTTTTGGGCAAAACTCTGTGGTAAAATTGAGCTCAAACCAGAGAGCTTTGTCCAAAAACTAGAGCATCACACACACACCCCTGCAGTGTGCACTCCTCATGCCTGCACTGGAAGATCCTGGAATGGACCATGGAGCTCCCCACCACCAGCCAGGTAGAACCTGGAAACCCTACACTGCGACAGAGTGCGGACCAAGCTTCAGATTGTGGGAGCAGTCAAGCTGGTTTGTTCACATGTCTGCCCTATTTACATATAAAGTTGGGGTGGGGGCAGAGATCTGCTTTCGGCATTAAGACCAACCACACAGCTGATGGGAATGGAATTCTCTCCTGCTTTCACTCCCCATGCTCTTTAGTTCCAGGTGGTTTTTTCCCTAGCATTGCTCCTTTCCCAGGCTTCTAAAGGGGAAAAAGTGTTGTACATAGGATTGCCAAGCCTCGCGACCAACAGGAGGTTCATGGGTGGGGGGCATACCGCTATATCACTTCCAGAGGAAACCCAGAACATCATCATGACCCCCACTGAGCTGGCTCTGGACTCTGACTTGGAAGCCCTAGAGGAAGAGCCTGAGGAGCCAGAGATATGGCCTGGGGGAGAGGGGCAGGAAACTCTGGGCCCTGGCCCATCTGCCCCAGTACTTGCTCCTGAGGCAGTACCAGGGGTCATTTCGGCGCGGGGACACACAGTTCCCCCGGGGGAGGTGCGGGGGGGCGGGGCACACGACGAAGCCCCGCCCCCTGCTTCCGTCCACCCCGCTTCCAGCCCTCATTCAGCCAGGAGGAGGCAGGAGAAGAGGGAGGGTAAGTTGCTTCTTCCCCGCCTCTCCCCACCCCTGCATGCCTGGGGCCAGGGAGGGCCTTGGCGGGGCTTCCTCGCACTCCCGCCGGCCTTGCAGGTCCACCGCTGGGCCCCTGATATAAGGGGGTGTGGCATATGCTAATGAGTTATGCTAATGAGTTCCCCTAGCTCTTTTTCTACGAAATGACCCCTGGGCACTACTACAATTCACCTGTGCATTCTGTGTGTGCACATGCTTTGCTGCTTAGAGTCACATTCCACAGCTTTAGAAGCCTGTAGAGAGTGGAGGAAATGCATGAAGCGGTGAAGCTGAGATGGGGGAAGATGGGAGCCATGTCTGGAGGAAACAACACTTCACCGGGGCCCAGAGATTGGGGTGGTGGTAGCTGTCCCAGAGTAGCAACTCCCATTACCATAATTAAAAAAAAAACATCTGAAGCTAAATTGTAGCTTATGTTCAAAGATCTTTATAGAATTTTGACGCCCCATGTGTGTAACAGTGGGGGATCTCCTGCCTTTCACCTGGTGGTTGGCAACCCAAGAGAACACTTTGCCCCGATCTGACTCAGGTTTTTCCTCAAAACCCAGGCTTTTAGTCTAAAAACAGAACAAATTCTATCGATCAACAATTTGTCTGGCTGGTATCCTGGCTTCTGAGGAAATGCGGAAGCTAACAAAGCCAATGCTAAAAAAGATGCTGGTGAGTGTTGTTTTCCAGAATTTCTTCTCAACAAGAGAGAAAAGATGCCAAGATGTCTGGAACGCTACCAACAAAGCCCTGTACGTTGGAGCCTGTGGAATCTCGTTCTGCCATCTCTAAAAATGAACCAGAGCCTTTCCTTTTGATGCAACATTAGGCAACGTGGTCTGTGAATTAGAGCACAGATCCAAAGCAACCAATAACTAGGGTTGCCAACCACCAGGTGGTGGCTGGAGTTCTCCTGGGATTGCAACTAATCTCCAGTTGATAGTGATCAGTTCCCCTGGAGAAAATGACCGCTTTGGAAGGTGGAGTCTATGGCATTCTACCCCATTTATGTCCCCACTCCCCAAACTCCGCTCTCCACAGGCTCCACACCCAAAATCTCCAGTTTTTCCCAACCCAGAGCTGGCAACCCAAACAATAACATTTATTTTATGTTCCATGCAGTCCTAAATAGGGTTGCCAGCTCTGGATTGGGGAATACCTGGAGATTTGGGTGGTGGAGCCTGAGGAGAGGGTGTTTGGGGAGAGGCGGGACCTCAGTAGGGCATAATGCCATAGAATCCACCCTCCAAAGCAGCCGTTTTCTCCAGGGGGGGAACTGATCTCCGTGGTCTGGAGATGAGTTGTAATAGTGGGAGATATCCAGGTGCCGAATGAAGATCGGCAACCCTAGTCCTAAATTACGTGACATCAGAGCCCAAGGAACTGGAAGAAATTTCTCAGTGTCTCCCTCCCAAGTATCCTACAGATTTCTGAGAATTTTCCCTTGTGACATGTTGCATCGGGGGAGGGGGGGATCTTCAAATCGACTTTTGGCAAAGAGTATAGACAACCCCCACTTATTAAATGAGATTTACAAAAACAAAACAAAATGCTACAACTAATATATATAGCCGGAGACTCTGGTAGAAGCTCAGAGAAGTTTCAGCAAGCAAGTGCTCATACAAAAATGCTGGCATTATCTAAGGAAGAGCAGCTAAGCCACCTAGCTGTTAGGGATGTCAGCCTCCAGGTGGGCCCTGGGGAACCCCCGGAATTACAGCTTGTCTCCAGACTAGCTGTTAGGGATGCTTTGGAGGATGGAGGACTGTATGGCATTGTACCCACTGAGGTCCCTGTCCTTCCCAGGTTCCACCCCCAAATCTCCAGGAGTTTCCCAGCCGTGATCTGGCAGCCCTAGCAACCCCACCCCCCAAAAAAAAATCCCTGCTGGTGACCGGGGGGACTTGGCAACCCTATTTGTTTATCGAGAAAATGACATTGACTTTAGGGACATAATTCATGATTCTGCAGTGAAAAAGGCCAGCCACATCAAAACATAAAAACGAACTGGCTTTGTTATAAAATGTTTACAGTCATGTTGCTTGACTGGAATAAAAAGAATTCAAAATAGCTACTGGGAACAGCTTTAGGACCACGTGGAACATTACCAAAAAATACTCAGCAGTATTTGTAGGGATTTTATTCAGGCTAAGTATTATGTTCAATGAAAAATTTAAAAGGGGGGTGGCACCAGAGCATTTTAAGGTACTAAACTGGTGCTTGGTCTTTAGGGGAATGGGGTCCCCCTCCATCATCAATGCACAACACCCCCCTCCCCATCAGGAATGGGGGCAGTCGAGTGAGGCAACCAATATGGCTGATCACCTGTCACTCCCTCTCACTACACAGTAGAGAGAAGGAGAGGTCCACACAAGTACGCCATTCTGGGGGCAACAGCTCCCTATCTTCCACAAGATTGTTTTCTCCCTGCTAAACCATCAGTCTACTACAAGGAACATCACATACAGATGCACAAATTGTGCGTCAGGTTTTTATTTTAATGACGCAAAATCACCTACATGCAAAGACAAGATCCATTCACTGCAAAGACAGAGAAATGCTTACTCGTGGTGAACAACACACAATGATTCTGCAGGGAAATATGGAACGACACGTCAGAAAGCAAAGGATTCTGTTTGCAGTATTAAACATACTTGGGACTGACTTCGGAGTAAACATGCCTGCGATCAGGCTGTAAGGATTGCAATAAAACGTGTGGAGAAAGCAGAGATTTCTGTTTTTAAAAAACTAGACTGTGCTTGTTTAGGATGTGAAAGTAAGAAAATTATCTGCTTCTGTTGGGCCACCCGAAATGCTGTAAAGTGCAGCCTCCTGTAAAGAGGAGATCTGAGCCAGTCTGCTTGCAGTGGCTTTTCTGCTGGGGTTTATGGACTGCAGAGAATTGCACTAGATTTTATCAGGCTTGCCGACTGCAGCAGATTTTTGTAGAAGGCAGACATGTTTGTCACGGCAGCAAGACTCAGAGGGAGCTCATGCCTGGGTGAAAATGATGCAGAAATGGGGGGAAGGAACCAGAAACAAGATTCTAAGCCCACGCTGGAATTACAGCACTGACCAGGGACGTTGTTAACTGACTAGACCACAGTTATTTGTGGGGACAAACAGTGAAGAATCTTGTAGCACCTGAAAGGCCAACAGATGTAGTGTCGCACACGTTCGAGTCCATTTTGTCAGGCTCAATACCAGGGAACTCTCTACCCTGTCTGAAAAGTACGCAGACGGAGAGTGATTTCAGCAAAGCGTACTTTATTCGATCAGGAACAAGACGACTTTGGCCGGCCCGCAGGCCAGCTTATATTCCCTGTGAAACCACCACCCAAAACACCCCACCACATCCCAATAGGTTATTTACAGTGGCTGAGAGTTCCATAGGCTCTCGGCCGGGAACCTAGCCCTCAGAGAGGTGCTGGCTAGGATCCGCTTAGTCCTTTGTTGCGTTGAGCGAAGCTCGATGTTTGCTCTTGACCACGTGGAGCTCAAGCCGGCCACGCGGTCAGACTGGATACATTACAGCGCACCAGTGGGTTCGCCCGGATCCGAGGGTTGACCTATCAGGAATGCATCTGTCAATAGGACCTATCACGGGGAGTGGGTGTGTGCTGGGTGTGGTGTTTGACAACGCATTTAAGCCGGGCTTGGACCGGCTTTGTCATCCCAGTTCCTGATGTAATCAATAAACCTTGAGCTGATTTCACTATGCTGTGCCTCCACTTCCAGGACTTTTCAGTGCTCACCTAGGCCCAGGGAGGCGGCAAGTCTGTCAACCTACAAGGTGAGACCTGAAGCTCTCCTGGAATCACAAGTGATGGTCCAGAGGACGAAGAGCAGATCCCCGGGAGAAAATGGCTGCCTTGCAGGGTGGGCTGTATGCTGAGGTTCCCCCCTCCTTAAGCCAAGCCCTCCCCTCCTTAGGGTCCTCCCCCAAATCTCCACCAATTTCCCAACCCAGAGTTGGCAACCCTGGGAGGAAGGGAGAGAGATCTAGGTGTTAAGTCGCTCGCTTAACAAAGCAGTCAGAGAGTGATTCAGCATGAACACAACTTTATTCTTCAACTCGAACACAACTCCAACACTGATCAACATCAGATAGCCAGAACAGAACGCTTCAGCTTTTCCATAGCAGTAGTCCTGCTTTTAAACATTCCCGGCTAATATAGCCACGCCCACTGTACAATTACCAACCAATGAGGTTGTACCAATAAATACCAATCACAAGCGTTCCCGCTCAGGGAGTTTGCTGTGAAGTGATTGGAGGTTAGTTCCTGGGCTAGAAACCTGATTGGCTGTATTTGGATCCTAGCCCAGGACGAAGCTCAACATGGCAATTCAATTAGATGTTTCACAACACTATGCATTCAATAGGCAGCTCATTGCATACATTACACTAGGGTTGTCAACTTCCAGATGGTGGCTGGAGACCTCCAGCTATTACAACCGATGCTCCCTCTAAGATGTAGAGTCTTGCGAGCAAATATTCTACTTGGCGAGCTACCGAAAACAGGCCCCAGCAGAAGCAGCACCTCAGCTTGGATCTTACAGTGATTTTGCAAGAGTATCTTTTTTCTTACGGCAGGCAGGCAGACAAGTGATGCTGGCATTGAAAGTGCTGATCTAACACCCCTGTATCACAACACAAGCACCGTTTTCTATTTCTTTCTTCTTCCTCTTCTTGGAAGAGAAAGAGAGAGAAAGAGCAAGAGGAAACACACAAGGGGAAGAGGGCAAGGGAGGGGCAGTCAGCTGGAAAGGAGAACATCTCTGAATAGTGGCCTGAAAAAGGGAGCTAAAACAGGCCTTGCTTTTCTCACCTCTGCATTGACAGGATGATTTGACCAAAATCCCTTCTCCCCTAACACTATTAAAGGCACAAGAATTCTGCCTTCCTTTGATTCTGATTATCCAACAGAAAGAGAAGCAGAAAGGCACACATATATGGAGAACTCCCCCCCCCCCCACACAA
>NW_015161498.1:93141-94887 GCF_001447785.1 Gekko japonicus
AATCTTAAGAACATAAGAGAAGCCATGTTGGACCAGGCCAGTGGCCCATCTAGACCACCACTCTGTGTCACACAGTGGCCAAAACCAAGGTGCCATCAGGAGGTCTACCAGTGGGGCCAGAACTCTAGTAACCCTCCCTCTGTTGCCCCCAAACACCAAGAATACAGAGCATCACTGCCCCAGTGTTCCACCTATACCTTGTGGCTAATAGCCACTGATGGACTTCTGCTTCATATGTTTATCCAGTCCCCTCTTGAAGCCGTCCATGTTTGTAGCCACCACCACCTCTGGTGGCGGTGAATTTTGTGTGTTAATCACTCTTTGGGTGAAGAAGTACTTCCTTTTAGCTATTCTAACCCAAGTGCTCAGAAATTTCATTGAGTGCCCATGAGTTCTTGTATTGTGAGAAAGGGAATAAAATTATTTCTTTCTCTACCTTCTGTATCGCATGCATAATTTTTGTAAACCCCTCAGTGATAGTTTCTCCAAGCTAAAAAGCCCCAACTTTAACCTTTCTTCATAGGGAAGGTGTTCCATTCCCTTAATCAAATTAGTTGTCCTTTTCTGCACCTTTTCCAATGCTATATTTTTTTTGGGGGGAGGTATGGTGACCGGAACTGTACACACTATACCAAATGAGTACACACCATAGATTTATACAGGGGCATTATGATACTGGCTGATTTGTTTTCAGTCCCTAATAATCTCCAGCATAGCATTTGCCTTTTTTTATTGCAGTCACACATTGAATCCACATCTTCAGTGAATTATCTACCACAACTCCAAGATCTCTCTCCTAGGCCCCATTCACACAGAGCATTTGCCGCACTAAAGATATGGATGATAGGCAGATTTTCCGGGCGTGATCACACCGCAACTTCTGGGAAGCGTAGTGCACCCGTGGCTAACCCATGGCTTCTTGCCGAAGATACGGAGTAAAAAACTAGTACATACAATGTGCTAGTTTCCGGAAAACGCGGGGCAAGGGCGGCCGTCTGATTGCGTTTCCGCTGGAAACCAAAAAAGGAGGATGAGCGAGTCAGCCTTCACCAATAAAGGTAGACATATGTGCTAATTAAATTCATGGTCTCTACTGCTACATTTTCACCATTGCTTTCACTGAATATACGTGAAAGATGGCCAAAAGCTCTGCTCCTGCAGTGAATATAGATTTCTAATCCTGGACCCACCCACTCTAAATTTGAGTCATTATCCAAAACTTCCAATAATACTATAGCAGAATACGCAGTTTGAGCATTGCAGGCAGGGCCGGCTCACCCGCTAGGCAAACTAGGCACTCGCCTAGAGCCCCCCAACCCTCACCAAAAAGCCCGACTGGGTGACCGCCGCCTCCTCTTTCGTTTCTCCCTCTAGACCACGTGTGCCCAAGGATGCGCGGCCACCCCTCTTCTCCCACTGTCCTCCTGCATATTTTTCTCACCTTCCTTCCCTTCCCCAAAAAGAGGGGGGGGGAGGCAGTCATGGAGAGGCGGGCGAGGGAGCGGGAAGAAGCGGCGGCAGGAGGAGGAGGAGGAGGAGGAGGAGAGCCTCCAGGCCAGGAGGAGCCGAGCCGATCAGGAGATCGCCGCCTTTGCAAGGGGAGGCTGGTGCGGTGCGAGTTCTGGCCCCTGCAGAGAGACCTGCCCGCCGACAGCCGCCGGAGCTCTTCGCCCATCCCCGCCTGCCTCCCTCCTGGCTCCGGGACTCGCTTCCTTCCCACTGCGGTGGCGGCGGCTGCTGCTGCAT
>NW_015161498.1:95234-109315 GCF_001447785.1 Gekko japonicus
TGGCCCCTCGGTGGCAGCGGCTCGGCTGAATCTGGTAATCATTAACATGGCCAGGGCATGCGGTGCTTCTCCACCTGCACCACATCCGCCCTGCAGCCCTGAGTCCCAAGGGCTCCCGCTCAGCTGCCCTAAGCAGCCCCCAAGAGCCGAGCTGAGTGGAACTTCCGCTGTGGCCCCTGCCGCTGGCCACCTGCAAGATTGTCGGGGTCGAGTGGGGGGAGGAGGGGGCGGAGGTGTCCAGGCCCCACCAGGATGTTGGCATCTGTGCTTCGCCTAGGCTACAGAAACACCTCGAGCTGACCCTGATTGCAGGGATCAAGGCAGCTAGGCCACCAGACAGTCTGGGTGTATGAAAGGTAGGGCTGTAAACTTTGGGTTGGGAAATATTTGGAGATTTTGGGGGTGGAGCCTAGGAAGGGTGGGATTTGAAGAGAGGAGGGACCTCAGCAAAGTATAATGCCATAGAGTCCACTTGTTAGCAGTCAGCTCTCTCCTGCAGGTGCGTAGTTGGCAGCCAGAGAGGAAATAAGCCCAAACACCCTTCATATAATACCACTCCAAATAGATATTAAATCTAACAGACTGCCTGGCCTAGAAATGACCTCAAAAGAAATGCCAGCCAGAACACCAGACTGGAAAACTATCTGGAAGTGAATTAATGGGACTGAACTGCAAGCAAATCTCCCCCCCCCAAAAAGGTAATGCATATTTTATAACAATGGTTTTTTCAGGAAAGCAGCACTCTGAAGTAACCACTTTCATCTGTCATAGTGCCTGCAGTCAGATGATCAGTTCATCCTGATATAGTTGCATTACCCTAATGGATTAAATGGGCTCATTCACACATTCACATCTGGCAGCCATTCCCCAGTCATAGTCACCCCATCGTATGACAAGTTGGATACGGAGTAAATAGCCACCAGAGACAATCAGGTGCTTATGGATCTCTGCACATTTATCCCGCATTTCCGAATGTCTGAACCGGCCGGTGCACACTCAGACCAGTTTACAAGTATGACCCTTTAGTTCCGGTTGTACTATATTTTATTTTACCGTATTTAAAATGGTAGAGCATGTGTGGATGAGCACACATGCACGCCCAAGAAATGTTCTCAAAAAAAGTCAAAGTTGGTATTTTCTTCAAAAAAATAAGACTAGACTGCATGGTCCGCAGTTGACGCGGAGCACTTATCTGAATGGTCAACCACAGAAGAAGCGCACGGTGAGGTCGAATCAGGGTGGGAGTCTGATCAAAAAAGCTCTGTCACAAAATGTGACGGACTAATTAGTGGCACACCCAAACCATGCCAATCTGCCAGTCTGACCACAGCCAAGTTACATTTTCCCTATAAATACATGCACTCATCTTCAGAGTGTGTCTCTCTGTGTTAAGAACATAAAAACATAAGAGATGCCAATGTTGGATCAGGCCAAAGGCCCACAAGACTGGTAAATATCACCTTTCCTAAATAGCTATTTCCCTCGCTACTTCCTTTTATTTTCTTGGTTAGATCCTGTATGCTTGTTGTACAGTGTGCTAGTTATCCTAAATAGCTATTTCCCTCACTACTTCCTTTTATTTTCTTGGTTAGGTCCTGTATGCTTGTTGTACAGTGTGCTAGTATGTGTACTTTGTCTTTTTATTGTTTTTCAATAAAACACTACCAGTTGAACATCAGCCTGGTTTATTTGCGACTTCTCTAAGGGAAGGATCCCCACATACAAAGGTGGAGATTTCTGCGTTGCCCACCTCTCGTTAGCTAATTTCCCTGAACAATTAATTATTACACCAATTTGGGTAACACACCCTCCAAAACAGCCACTTTCTCCAGGGGAGCTGATCTTGGTCATCTGGAGATCAATTGTAATAGCAGAAGATCTTCAGGTACTACCTGGAGGTTGGCAACCTTAGCCACAGCACACAAGAGGTTGGATTTGTAGGGTTGCTAACTCTGGGTTAGGAGATTCCTAGAGATTGGGGGGGAGCCTGAGGAGAGGAGGGTTTGAGGAGTGGAAGGGTGTTCAGTGAAATATAATGCCATACAGCATCCTCCAAAGCAGCCATTTTTTTCATGGGAATTCTTCAGATCAGTTGTAATTCCAGGAGATCTCCAGGCCCCAACTGGAGGTTGGCAAACCTATGTACTGCAGGCTGTTTAAAAGGCCAGCCAATGAGGAAGCTTAATCATTCACTCCAAGACTGCTCTAAGCCCCCCGCTGTCCTGAGCAGAGGCCACAGGGCAGACCATAGACATGGGGGGGGGCATTGGCCAGAGCAGGGGCACGCAGGACAGCAGTAACTCCCATCAGAGAACGGAATGTTCCACAATTGTTTTCTAGGAGGGGGTGCCGTTTTTAATGTCAGTTGTGTGTCCCCTTTTTCTCTTGTCTAGAGACTGACCCTATTTGTGCTACACAGACAAATTAAGGACATGGGTAGGGGGCAGATTACGGCAAATCCTTCTTAGACTAAACTGCCCTTGTCCAACGTTTGAAAAACTTGCCTCTATTTCATAATAGATGACGTTTATTCTAGCGCGGTGCCAAACCCACAAATAATACATGATTACAAAAGCGTCATTGTCATGAAACTCTTGGAAACAGCCCAGGAATGAAAGACCAGTTCGGGGTGGGGCGGGGAGGAAAAGGAGAAAAGTACTGCACCCGATACATTATTCATTTGCTCCTGGGATTCTTCCTGAATGCTCTCCTGGATCGATACACTTTATACGGAGGAGCCTCAGTGGCCTTCTTTCTTTTTCATTATTTAATTACAACAGGCAAGCAAAGGTACAAAGGTAGCAAGATGCTACTGTGGTTCGCCATAAGGCGGGATTGGGAAAGGCGGACAGGGAGGTATGTGGAGCAAAGGACACAGGGGGTTTCTGGTTTCTGGCAAAGGGATGTCATGGAGTGAATGTTAGTCATTATTAAGCCCAGGTTCAGAGGCTTGGCGCTCCGCCCTACAGGAGCAAGCAGGGTATCATCCTACAGGCTCAGGGCTGATGTGGTTCAGTGATGCCTTCATACAGGGGTCTTTTTGTAGAAAAAGCCCAGCAGGAACTCATTAGCATAATAGGCCACACCCAAAAGCAGGAACATTAGCATATTAGGCCACACCCCTGACAGCACAGCTCATTAGCACATTAGGCCGCACCCCCATGTTACCAGAAGTGTGGTTATCCAGCCACACCCACCTTTTGCCTTGTTTACCTTGTTTGTTGTCAAAACCCAGGGCTTTTTTGTAGCAGGAACTCCTTTGCATGTCAGGCCACACTGTAGCCAATCCTAATGAGTTTCTGCTATTGGGTGTGGCCTGTTATGCTAATGAGTTCCTACTGGGTGTGGCCAACTTGGGAGCCAGCCGGAACTCCGTTCCTGTGCGTTCCTGCTCAAAAATAGCCCTGCCTTCATATGTGTCCACCCAGAAGATGATGTAATTACTAGATAACTGGTAATTTTTTGCAGATAGGTGGGTGAACTTGCCTCTACGTCCTGCTGAAATAGCTGCAACTGAAATACACAATTCCACAGTCAGTCCTGTTGATTTCAATAAGGTAATAACAACAACCATAATAATAATACCTTAGAGAACAACAAGTGTTTCGGGGTATAAGCTCTGTAATATTGTAATCAGCTTGATTAGTGCAGAGGAGAAACGCACAGAACAATGGACCCCTCGGGGCTGAACAGGGAAAAAAGATTCTTATTTCACTACAGATGCTAATTTTCTGCCCCCCAGGCATTCCCCCTCTGCTCTAATCATGATGATTACAATATGCAGGGTACCTCTGCATCCTTTACAAGAATTCTTTATAACACTCCTCACTCTTTCTGACTGGAATAAAAGGGCTCAGAGAGCTCCATTTCTACTAATGTCCTGCAAAGGGAGCTAGGCTCTCTAAAGCTTACACCCTGAAACACCTTTGGTCTCTAAGGTGCTACTGGAGTGTTTTACTGCAGACCAACACTGCCCTCTGAAACAAGAATAATATTAGTACAGTGTCTCGAAATCTGGTGTGACACACAAGATTCAAAGCTGCAGTCCTAAGTAGGTGGATCATGATTGTTTCCAAGCTTGTGCTGTGATGCATTAAATTTGTGCTAGACTGAGTCCATACTAAGCATTCCCAGAGCACCCGAGGATATTCCCAAAGCATGTCATGCACACAGTTTGCCAACCTCCAGGTAGGACCTGGAGATCTGCCAGAATGACGCCTGGTCTCCCAGCTACAGAGATCAGTTCCCCCAGAGAAAATGGCTGCTTTGGAGGGGAGGACTTAATGGGATTGTCCTCCCTGGGCTCCACCCCCAAATCTCCTGGCACTTCTGAGCCCGGAGCTGGCTATCCTACATGCATAGGTTGACTCCCGTATGCCAGGAGAAGCATTCTGGGAGGCATTTTGGACAGCACAGGTGGGGCGGAAAGGAAATCATGCTCTATGGATGGAGATCCTTTCCATTCACGGCAATGACCAGTGGATCTTTTGCAGATTTTAATGGTTGAGGAAGTTCTGCTTCACTGTATCTGAAGAAGTGTGCTTGCACACAAAAGCTCATACCTTGAATAAAACTTTGTTGGTCTTAAAAGTGCCACTAGACTCAGACTTTGTTCTGCTGCTTCAGCTGCCCCACCTGAATCTAACTCTAAATCACTTTTTATCATGTTTTAATATAGTAGGCCTGAGAGTTTTCTTTTAGGTTCCTGTGTAAATCTGCAAACACAATTTCCCCCCCCCCCACTGTTCTAGCTAACCTGCAGTTTTCAGCATTGAAGGATAACTTATGGATCAATGGCAATATGTCCGGAATAAATCCGAGAGCAAATGCAACGATTACTTTTCTAGGTCGAATCTGCATTTGCATTTTTTAATCATTCTGGCCTTGCCACCGGTGCCAGGGGGGAGCGGGAGAAAGCTCGGCAGGCCTGGTGGCTGGGAGCAGGGGAAAAGGATTGGTGGGCCTGGCAGCTGGGAGCTGCGCGGGCCTTGCTGCCGGTGCCTGGGGGGAGTGAGAGAAGGCTCGGCAGGCCCACACCGCTTTGTGCAGGGGGGGGGGGTTTAAAAGATGGTGTCAGAAGGCTGGGACACCGGTGGGAAAGATAAATGCAGATTCGACCTTTTTAGATGCTCAGAGGTGTCTTACATCATGCCTTTAAAGAGCACAAATTCAAAAGTTTACTAAAATCATGTGTTAGCATATGTAATAGCTTCTATACAAACTGGCCACACCCTATAACCTCAATCTCTCAGATCTGGAATTCAGTGAGATCTGCTTTTTACTTAGTGGGCAAAGCTCTGGGTAAGAAGCTTTGAAAATTAACTTTTCCCCCCTAGAAGTCAACTTAGAATAGGAACGACATGTATGCTTATACAAGATTAATTTATGTGGGATATGCCAGTGTTCCATGTATCCATTCAATGTTTTGTATAATCAGACCTAGAGTGATCAGATGATTTTAAAATAAATGTTTTAATTGGTATGTTAACTACTTATTGGCTGGGGAACACAAGGTTTCACTCTGAATCTGGAACTAACAAATAAACAAACCTCAATATCTTCCTTAGAGATTGAAGGCTCTGCCTTGCAAAGAATGTCGTAAGAGAGTACTTAGTTACCAAGCAGCTCTGTGATTTAGTGTTAATGCATTGCTTTAATTCAGTCAAGGAGGTTTCAAGCTCCATGGGGTTGTTTAAGGTAATGCCCGCTCACAGGTGGGTCTCAGCTAGGGTGCCAACCACCAGGTTGCACCTGGAGATCTCCCACTATTACAATTGATCTCCAGATGACCAAGATCAGTTCCCCTGGAGAAAATGGTTGCTTTGGAGGATGGATTCTATGGCATTATACCTCACCGAGGTCCCTTCCCCTCACCAAACCCTGCCCTCCTGAGGCTCCATTCCATGTGTTCTCCAACCCCAAGTAGGCAGCCCTCTCAGATCCAAGATATCAGGCCATTGCTTGCATCTCCACTGAACACCCCAGAACAACCACCCCACCTCTGTCACTGCACTTGTTTCTCTATGCAGAATCTCTCTTGGTGATGCTATGCAGCGACCTCCACAGAGTACATATGCATGGATCCCTCTTGCTGCTTCCACCTCCAAGTAAGGACATGAGCCACCAAAACCTCCAAGGGAAATTATATCAATCAATGGCCCTGTTCACACGGAGAATTTGCTGTGCTAAAGGCACAAATGTTGGGCGGATTTTCAGGGCGTGATCACACTGGAACATCTGGGAAGCATAGCGCACCTGTGGCCAACCCATGGCGTCCCGCCGAGGATGCGCAGTAAACAATTACCGCGGAAAGTGCACTAGTATCCGGAAAACACGGGGCAGGGGTCTGATCGCGGGAGCGCTAGTATCCCATGGCATCTGGCGCCCATCCAGGTCCCGTCGCAAACCGGATGTTTTTCATAAGCGCATGCGCACAAACACGTAACTGACAGCAGTGCTGCTCCACGGAACTGTGCATGCGCACAAACGCGAAACACTTGCCGCGCCGCTTCTTTGCCAAGCTCCAGCATCACCGTGTGATCGCCAGCTAACAGCCTAAGCGCGAAGACTCAGGGGACTGTCTGATCAGGCTACCACGCTTTATTTTCCTCCAGGGCAAACAGCCACACCTACCCCCCGCGTTTTCTGGCCCGTGTGACCGGGGCCAATATAAAATTAATTATAAAAATAAATAAATACAGTCTCTCTGCTTGCTTATAATGGGAAGTATCAGTTTAGTAGCCCTGACCTGGATGGCTCAGGCTGGCCCAATCTCGTCAGATCTTGGAACGTAAGAAGGGTCAGGATTTGGACGGGGACCAACAAAGAATTCCAGTGCCACTGTGCAGAGGAAGACAATGGCAAACCACTTCTGTTAGGCTGATTTCGCACTAGAGCTGCCTCAATGTTGCGCCGCTGTTTGCCCCGATACTATTGGTCAATTTCACACCCGAAGCCACGGGGCTGCATTTGACCCATGGCTTCGCCCAATTTCCTCCAGTTTCGTGATCCTCAAAAAACAAGATCACGAAACTGTGGGGGAAATCGGGCAAAGCCGCGAGTCAAAATGCAGCCCCCGCGGCTTCGGGTGTGAAATTGACCGATAGTATCGGGGCAAACGGCGGCGCAACATCGAGGCAGCTCTAGTGCGAAATCAGCCTTAGTCTCTTGTCCTGAAAACCCACACACACATCACTTCCGTATTGCACTGAATATTTGGTACAAGCTATCTTGTTTGAATTTTAATGTCGTTATTTATTAATGTATGTGATTATATTATGATTGTTTTATGTGAATTTTATTGTTGTAAGCCGCCCTGAGCCGGCCTCGACCGGGAGGGCGGGATAAAAATTTAATAATAAATAAATTAAATTAAATAAATAAATACAAAATGTTATTTTGTGCAGCTCTCAAATGGGCCTAATTTCACAGCCATTGAATGATATCTACTAAAAATACGAGTTCTGATGAAAAATTACCACAGCATCAAAATGCCTCTCGCTTAATCATTCCTCGAGAGGTGTCACTTGCCGCAGTACCTGGGAGGGGGCTGAATAAAACCCTTCCCCCACAAATCAGGGGGCCTAAAGCTAAGTCACATACTGGGGGGGATGGTATCTGAAGAAGTGTGCGCGCGCACAAAAGTGTATACCTTGAATAAAACTTTGTTGGTCTTAAAGGTGCCACTGAACTTGAATTTTGTACTGGAGACAAAGAACTTGTGCTTGTGCTTTTTCTTCAGACAAACTCAATTGGATATAAATGGCTATTTCCAGAAGGCGTTATTAAGATCAAGGATAAAAAAGAAAAGATTGACTCTGTTGTGAAAGCTCAAGAATTCCTAAGGGTTCAGCTGGGAAGACCAGAGCACGGGAAAAAAGAAGAGGACAGCAAGTCTAGTGGCGAGCTGGACTCCTGGACTCGGGTTCTTCCGGGGAGGACTCTCTGACAGAGCAAGGGGCAGCTGCCCCCCAAAAGTCCTTATACGCTGCGGAAGAGACGAGGAAACGAGAAGTGAAGGCTGAAGGACTCTGAATTGTGCCTTTGAGAACTCTGAAAGGGGATGATTGGGGGGTACTGTTTCTAGACAGTTAAATTTAAGAGTTAAAGAAAAAGAAAGTAATACAAACGTTTGACTCAGTTTATAATGATCTAAGTGAAGTGAAGATTTGCTGTAACTAAGCTAGTGAAGATCTCCTCTCTTGGGTTTTTAGTTAGTAGTGGGTTCTTTTGCTTTATCCTATATATGTAATCCCCCCTTCCCTTTTTTCTGTAGTAGTTTTGTAGTTTGATTTAAAAAATAATAAAAAATCCCCTCCGGGGGCTCAAAAAAAGAAGAAGAATTCTGTAGTGGAGGGATGTAGTCAAGGTTCCCTAGAATAAGTTGTTTGGCCTGAGGGGAGACAGAAAGAAGCCCTTTGCACTGAATGCACATATGGGCATGCAAAGGCATGTGTGTGAGCGTGTGTGTGTGTGTGTGTGTGTGTGTGTGTGTGTGTGTGAGAGAGAGAGAGAGAGAGAGAGAGAGAGAGATGGATGATGTGGGTTACTGTTAGGGTTGCCAACTTCCAGGTGAGGCCTGAAGATCTCTCACTTTTACAACTGATCTTCAGACTACAGAGATCAGCTCCCCTGGAGACCATGGCTGCTTTGGAGGGTGGCCTCATACCATCCTGAAGTCTCTTCCCTCCCCAAACCCTGCCCTCTCCAAGCTCCACCCCCCAAAATCTCCAGGTATTTCCCAACCCAGGGCTGGCAACCCTAGTCACTGTGTCTTGGATGCTGTGGCACCAAGCTCTTGAACACATGGAAGTCAAGGGTGGGTCCGGCAGAGAAGATCTCCATCCCTCCTTATTTGTACGCTGGACAGCGATCTGCACAACTGTGTCTGGGTCTGCTGACTTTTAAAAAGCAAAGAAAAGAACGCTTGCTGATGGCTCCCTTTTATGTTGGCCTATTCGAGGTGCACAACTATAAATCACACACTCGAACACAATGTTTAAATGTCAGTGCTGCGTGCAGAGGCATACATGCCCGCGCGCCCTCTCCTTTTCATTCAAAGGTCCACTTTGAAGAGAAAGGGAAAGGATCTTCAGAATCCTTTTGTTGCTACAGCTGAGTTCTCCGTATACAAAGGGAAATAAACCATTGTGGTTTTCATGCCTAGATATTTTTTTTAAGCTATAAATTCCATGCAGGATTAGTGGAAATGCTTCTGATGACTGCTGCGTGCACAATTGGATATATGTTTGTCTTTCAGGGAATCAGCGAGCAATTAAGAACCCCCCCCCCAGTCCTGCACTTAATGTATTCCATGACAGTAATCACCATTTGCATTCTCAAGAGAAAGGAGACAAAAATGAATTTAAATAGGTCTCTTCGATATCTTCCAGGAGTTCAGAATGACAGGAACAGTTGTGTTCCTGGCAATCTTCCCTCTAAGCTGTGGAGTCTTGTGAGCAAAAATTCTACTTGGTGAGCTGCTGGCATTAAAGTTGTGAGCGAGCGATTTGTCTGCTGCATGAATTAGTCTGCTATGGAGCCATCCTTCCTGAGCTAAGACAAAAATGGGTGAGCCGGAGGCTAAAAAACTGTGAGCTAGCTCACAAGAACTCAGCTTAGAGGGAACACTGGTTCCTGGAATGGAGACTGCACAGGAGGAGATCAGCCCCCCTAAAACAAACCTGAAAAAGCCAAGCTGCTTGAGACATGGCCCTCCGGGGCAGCAGCACCCTGGGACATTTTCCAGTCAGCTAAAGGACCAGTCTGCCCCATGACAGTAGTGTCAGACTAGGACCAGAGAGCCCTGGATGCAAATATTCCCTAGCCAAGAAGCTCACTGGGTGATCTTCAGCTGGTCTGTCGGTCGGTCTGTCCGTCTCTCTCTCCCCATGACCAACTTCACAGAGTTGTGAGGAAAAAGAAGAGCCCCTAAACCCCTTTGAGGAAGGGGAGGCTAAAAACTGAGTAGACAGACAGGTAGATAGATCTGGTTGACCCAAGTTCACAAAGTGGTGCTTAGGGATCGCTACTCAGCCCTAGAGCATTTATGCCGTGGAGAGCCAGCATGATGTAGTGGTTAAAGTGTCAGACGATGATCTGGAAAACCCAGGTTCGAATCCCCACTCGTACCACAGAAGCTTGCTGGGTGACGTTGGGCCAGTCACACACGCTCAGCCTAAGCTACCTCGAAGGGTTGTTGTGAGCATAAAACAGAGGAGATGAGAATGGCATAAGCCACTTTGGGTCCCCACTGGGAGCGAAGGGCGGGATATAAATAAAGGAAACAAATGAATTATGTTATGGAGTCCTGCAAGGGTCATTCTTGTCCCCCATGCTATGGAACACTACCTGAAACTGCTGGAAGAGATAGTCATGGGCTGGAGAGAGGTACCACCAATTTGCAGATGACACCCAGCTCTGTTTCTCCTCGGCAACTGAGTTGGGTGGGCCTGTGGAATTCCTGAACGGGTACCTTGGAGAAGGTAATGGGATGGACGAGGGCCAGTCCAGTCAAGACTGAGGGTAACCAGCTGGCAATCTGCTGGGAGGATTTGGGGGGCAGGCATCGGTGTGGAGGCATGCAGTGTCACTTACAGCAAAAACCAGAGTGACATCAGGATGTCAGGGGTGATGCTCTAAGATATATATACAGGGCTATTTTGGGGCAGGAACGCACAGGAACGGAGTTCCGGCTGGCTCCCAAGTTGGCCACGTCCAGCAGGAACTCATTAGCATAATAGGCCACATCCAACCGCAGGAACTCATTAGGATTGGCTACATTAGGGGTGTGTGGCCTAACACGCAAAGGGGTTCCTGCTATAAAAAAAGGCCCTGGGTTTTGACAACAAACAAGGTAAACAGAATAAGAAGCAAGAGGTGGGTGTGGCTGGATGACCACACTTTTGGTAACATGGGGGTGGGGCCTAATGGGCTAATGAGCTGTGCTGGCAGTGGTGTGGCCTATTATGCTAATGAGTTCCTGCTGGACTTTTTCTACAAAAAGAGCCCTGTTATATATATCCTGGGAGGGTGAATCCTATAGTGTCACCCCTGATGTTGCAGGCAAGCCTCAACCCTGCACACACAAACCCATTTCCCACCATTCTGCCCCCCCCCCCCCCCCCCCCCTCAGAGAGGAACAGGTAGGATCACTGGGAAGTCTATATCAGGAGACCTGGCCCACAACCATAGCTACGGTGCCGTAAGGCAATGGCAAAGGTGTTCAGAGAAAGAGGAACCCACCTATCCCAGAGGGGGCTGCGCTCCCTCAGAGAGAACAGGTCCGTAGCTCGCGAATTATTTATTTAGGAAATGTCTATACTGCCTCTCCAGACCTGCACGAGGTGACTCAGAGCAATGAAACAAAACCAATCAGATAGTAAGAACAGTAAAAAACAAATCATACCAATATCAATAAAATAATACAAGACAAAAAATGTGCCAATAAAAACAACCAATAAAAACAAACCAAAGTATAACAGCACATGCAACAAAGCGGTCTAAAATGATATTGATAAAACAGCCCGGCACTTAATGTCCTTATTTCAAGCACCACTTAGGGTTCCCAACCTCCAGGTGGGGACTTGAGTTTTCCTGGAATTACAAATGATCTCCAGTCTACAGAGACCTGTTCCCCTGGAGAGAAGGGTAACTTCAAAGCTATACCATAGATTCTTGGTGAAATCCCTCCCCAAATTCTCCTCTCCACAGACACCACCCACAAATCTCCAGGAATTTCCCAGACTAGAATTGGCAACCCTAACTAGTTTCCCATTCCACCCAAGGAAGTGAGCTGGCAACTGATAAAAGATAAGGCCTTCTCAGTGGTGGCTTCCCTGTGGAATGCCCTCCCCTTGAAGGCTGCCTTATGCCTGTATTACTGGCTTTTAGGCACCAGATCAAAACATTTAATTCACACTAACTTCCAACTAAATTTTTGTGCTTTTATGCTGATTTCGGTGTCTGTGTTTTAAGCTACTATGGCCACTTATCGTCCAGTCTCTAATCTCCTTTTCTGGATAAAGTCCTTGAGCAAGCAACAGCAGACCAACTCCAGGACTGATTCCGCAAAAGCAGTTGTTGCGCCCTCAGTCTCCCGTTTACCCCGGTTGTACTGCTCTATTTCCCACTATTTGCTGCGCGGCCACATTTTGACCTGCACACACACACCCCATTTCCCCCGCGTGTTCTTAATCCTTATTTTTTAGGATCAAGAAGACGTGGGGGAAATTGGGGGGAAGATGCAGGTCAAAATGCGGGCACGCAGCAAATAGTGGGAAATTAAGCAGCGCAACCGGGGGAAACAGGAGACCGAGGGCGCAACAACTGCTTTTGCGGAATCGGTCCAGGTCTTGGATAACTTGTCTGCTCTGGAATCTTTTCAATTTGGCTTCAGGCTGAGCTGTGGGACAGAGATGGCCCTGGTGGCTTTAGCTGACGACCTCCCTCTGAACGTAGACAAAGGCCATGCCTCTTTGTTGCTCCTACTGGATGTATCTGCAGCCTCTGATACAGCAGACTACGAAGCATTTGGAGATAGAAGTCGGTTAACAGGAAATGTGTGCTTTGGACTGGTTCAAATCGTTCATCTCACACTCAAAGGATAATCATCGGAGACCAGTAGTCATCAATGGGGGATCCTTTCATTGGGGTTCCATAGGGCACAGTCCTATTCCTCATGCTATTCAACCTATGCACAAAACCCTTAGGAAAAATCATTCATAGTTCTAGAGGCAGCCGCCATCAGTCTGCTGATGTCATCCAGCTCTAAATCTCCTTAACTAAATTTCCTGTTGATGTGGTAGAGTTCCTGAGTCTGCATGCTATGGTTAAATGGCTAAAAGTGAGCAAACTGAAACTGGATCCTGATGACAGAGGTAATGCTGGTTGGGAAGGACATTGTGCTTTTCATTTTCGACGGGGTTCAGCCGACCCTTGGAGACTCAGTCAAGAGCCTAGCACAGGGGTTATTACAGATCCAACATTACTGCTGTAGAAGCAAGATAATGCAGTTGCAAAAAACATTTCTTCCCAACTCACTTTAACCTGAAAACCGGTTCCTCTACCTCGACTTGGCTGATCTGGCCTACTGGATCCATGCCACTGTAACAGTGAGACTAGGTTATAGTAATGCACTTTACATTAGTCTTCCCTCAAAATCAACTCAGAGAGTCTAGCTGGTGCAGAACGCTGCAGTTTGGTTATTATCGGGAGCTAGGCAGAGCATTAATACTACTCGTATTCTGCAGTCACTCCATTGGCTGTCCATCAGGTGTGTGCGTGCGAAGTGCTGTCAAGTTGCAGCCAATTTACAGTGACCCTGTAGGGCAGGGGTGTCAAACATAAGGCCTGGGGGCCGGAACCGGCCTACCCAGGGCTCTTATGCAGCCCGCGAACAACTAGTACAAGGGAGGGCACAGGAGACGGCTTGAGGGGGGAGTGGGAGGAGCCACTCTGATTGTGGCTTCAGCATGGTGGAACAACCTCATTTGCAGCAGTCAAGCAGCGTGCGAGTGTCTGCCCAGTGCTGCACTGCTGGCTCTCCAGTCTGCCCATGTGGGTTTTCCTTTGCACCCCCCCTCCCAGGTGTAGACTTTCCAATTTCCCGGGGGGGGGGGGCTGGGGCTGGGCCAGAGGCATTGCTTTGCTAGGAGCAAGGGTGGCTCCCGGGGGAGGCTGAGCACATTCCTGAAAATTTCGGCAGGGGCTGAAGTCCCGCCGCCCCCACGAAGATTACGCCTGTACTCCCAGCCCACGGGGCCATGCAGTGAGGATACACCAACTCGGAGCTTACCAGCTGCTGTCCTTTATACAGTTTATATCTCTAGTACCCAGCATTACATTTTACGGCACACATGGCCCGGCACGACAAAGTGACATTTATGTCAGATCTGGCCCTCATGACAAATGAGTTTGACACCTCTGCTGTAGGGGTTTTAAGGCAAGAGACTAACAGAGATGGTTTGCCATTGTTTTCCTCTGCACGGCGACTCTGGAATTCCTTGGTAGTCTCCCTTTGAGATCCAGTTTGGTGCGGGGGTTAAGAGCGGCAGGGCTCTAATCCGGAGAACAGAGGTTGA
>NW_015161498.1:109489-111789 GCF_001447785.1 Gekko japonicus
GAAGAAGCCCAGCAGGAACTCATTAGCATATTGGGCCACACCCCTGACAGCACCGCTCATTAGCACATTAGGCCACACCCCCATGTTACCAGAAGTGTGGTCATCCAGCCACACCCACCTTTTGCTTCTTATTCTGTTTACCTTGTTTGTGGTCAAAACCCAGGGCCTTTTTTTGTAGCAGGAACTCCTTTGCATGTTAGGCCACACACCCCTAACGTAGCCAATCCTAATGAGTTTCTGCTGTTGGGTGTGGCCTATTATGCTAATGAGTTCCTGCTGGGCGTGGCCAACTCGGGAGCCAGCCGGAACTCCGTTCCTGTGCGCTCCTGCCCCAAAATAGCCCTGAGGGAAGGAGATTGTAAACAGCTCCGAGACTTCTTCAGGTAGTGAAGGGAGGGGTATCAAACCAACTCGACTTCTTCTTCTCTCAAATACAAACCAGGGCCAGCCCTGCTTAATTTCTGAAATCTGATAGATCAGGCTACCCTGGGCCATCCAGGTGAGCCCATCAGTTACCAGTAGGGTTGCCGCCTCTGGGGTGCCAACCACCTGGAGATTTTGGGGGTGAAGCCTGAGGAGTGCAGAGTTTGGGAAGGGGAGGGACCTCATCAGGGTACAATGCCATAGAGTCCACCCTCCAGAGCAGCCATTTTCTCCAGGGGAAGTGATCTTGGTCTTCCGGAGATCAATTGTAATAGCAGGAGATTCCAGGTACCACCTGGAGGTTGGGAGTCCTAGTTACCAGGCTCAGTTTAAGGGACTGGCTACCACATACAATGCCTTCCATGACCTTGGCCCCTTATATCTGCAGAACCTCCTCTCCTGCTATGATCCACCTGTCAGCTATGCTGCTATGGGGGTTGGGGAGTTCATTCTGTGTCTTGTTACTTGATATTGCATTCCTATCCCTGCTGTTCTGCCTTTGCTGAAACGCTTATCTCCACAGGTGTGCAGGAGGAGGTTGTGTTGTCTGGAGCTCTCCTCTCTACTGTGAGAGACTCCTAATTCCCAGCTTTAGTCACCTAACGGTTTCCTAAGTTATCCCGCGAGTGGGAGGGGACCTAATTGGCCCACGCCGGGGGGGGGGTTGCATACGAATACCCTATATCCTATTAGGCTCTATGGGTCGCCGCCATTCTTAACAGTGCCTATGTTACTGCATCTATAGCTTTGCAATAAAAGTATAACCGTTCCTGAATGTGTGTACTTCGTTGTTAGCTGTGGGTTCTGACACCACCAGGACATCTTCACTCCTCACAGCAGGGCTTTCTACAGATGCCGCCCTGCAAATGGGCAAAATCAACAGCTGCCTATACATGTACATTCTCTGTTGTGACCTCCCACCTTATGGAGTAGCCTACCTGTGAGGTCAGGAAGTTTCCCATTCTCCTGGTTTTCCACAAACTACAAAAAAACTGAATTATTCAGGAGGGCTTTTTTTACACAGGCAGCACTATTTCCACCAGTGTTCCCTCTAAGCTGAGCTAGTGTGAGCTAGCTCAGTTTTTTACCCTCCAGCTCACACTTTTTTGTCTTGGCTCAGGAAGGATGGCTCCAGAGCAAACTAATTTATGCAGCAGCCGAACTGCTTGATCTCTGTCTCCAGGAGATGAATTGTAATCCCAGGAGATCTCCAACAACCACCTGGAGGTTGGCAACTCTACTGTCCGGGGGCTATACACTTTTACGCAGGCTTGCACTATAATGAAATGGTTCAGAAAGATGCTTTCATAAAGGATAGGAACTGGGGACTATAGGACTGCGTGGTGTCTGTTTCTGTAAGGATGCTCCAACTATGTAATTGATGCATTGTTTACAATGTCATGTTAATACTTATGCCTTGTTTCAGCTTTGTTTCAGATCTCTGCTTGGTTTCACACTTCCGCAATCCTAATCTTATTACATTGCTCAGTTGACTACATTGACTTACACTATCCACCTTGAATCTCAGTGAGAAAAGCGGACTATGAATAACATATTGTTTTTAAAAGAACCTGCAGTCCTTTCCATCTGTACAGTTTCTATTTATTTTAACTGTCATATACCTTATTTATTCAGGATATTTATATTACCAGTACCCCAATTTTCTCCTGACACACACAGACAGGTGAAAACCACCAGTACCAAAACAAAGCAGTTGGAGAGGATACCAGTACCCCAATTTTCTCCTGACACACACAGACAGGTGAAAACCACCAGTACCAAAACAAAGCAGTTGGAGAGGATACCAGTACCCCAATTTTCTCCTGACACACACAGACAGGTGAAAACCACCAGTACCAAAACAAAGCAGTTGGAGA
>NW_015161498.1:111827-124271 GCF_001447785.1 Gekko japonicus
GACGTCCCCGCTCAGGGAGCTTGCTAGAAGGTGATTGGTTAGGTGCTTCCTGGGCTAGTAACACGATTGGATGGATTTGGATCCTAGCCCAGGACGAAGCTTTACATTGCACTTCAATTAGATGTTTCACAACATATCGTGCATTCAAGGCAGCTTTGAATACACTACAACAATAATTAAAAACATCACTAAAACAAGCAATTAAAACAGATAATATAACCAGATAAGACTGAGCCAGTTCAAGCTGCCCCGGCACCCCACAGGCTCTAGCTCTGTCTCACAGCCTCCCCAGTAGGCCCTGCCTGATCCCTTCCAGAAGGGTTGCTCCACAGCCTGGGGGTACCAACCAAAAAGGCCCCAGCCAGCCCCAACTAAGGATGCCAACCTCCAGGTGGGACCTGAGGACCCCCTCAGAATTACAGCTCATCTCATATTCTCCAGGAGATGAGTCCCCCTGGAGAAAATGGATGCTTTGGAGGGTGGGTTTCGGATTGTATCCCACTGAGGTCCCTGTCCTTACCAGGCTCCATCACCAAAAATCCAGAAGTTTCCCAACATGGATCTGGCAACCCTACCCCCCCATCCCCTGCAAGTGGCCGGGGGGACCTGGCAACCCAACTTTATCCTTGAGAGAAGAAGAAGAGATTGGATTTATACCCCGCCCTTCACTACCCAAAGGAGTCTCAGAGCAGCTTACAAACTCCTTTCCATCCCCCTCCCCATAACAGACACCCTGTGAGGTTGGTGGAGCTGAGAGAGCTCTGACAGAAACTGCTCTTTTTCAAGAACAGCTCTTATCAGAATTATGGCTTGCCCAAGGTCATCCAGCAGGTGCAAGCGGAGGAGTGGGGAAATCAAATTCCGTTCTCTCCAGGCACTTAACCACTACACCAAACTGGGGCACTGATAAGAGACCCTGTCTGGAGAGGTGCTATTGCCGCCAGAGCCAGTTCCATGTTTTTGTAGGCCCTGAGCAACAGAGTATAACTGAGGCCTCTTTCCCACTTCGAGTCCCTGTTGGGAAGAAAGAAATTGCACAAATGAAGTGAATAAACAAGTATCTCGAAAGAACTCAGAGAGACAGGTTAGAAAAAGCTATGGTGATTTGGTCAAGAATACACAGTGAGCCTACATTAAGGATGAGTAACGAATTTCTTCATGTCTAAGACTATCATCAAGGGGTTAGTCTCACCAACCCCTTTTCAGTTCCAATACAGCACTTACTGTAGGTAAACCAGTGCAAAGGCTGGTAATTTATTTATTTTTATTTATTTATTCATTGGGATTTTTTTTACCCCGCCCTCCCCGCGAAACGGGTTCAGGGAGGCTTACAAGGGGCAAAGCCCATATAAAACAGGATAAAAGCAATAAAAACATTAATAACAATCACAACCAACAATGATACTCAGTTGAAAGCAGGATGGTCCCCGAATATATGCAATGATGGTAAAAACAGTTTTCTGGCGATGATATTGTCCTATATCTGATCCCAAGCAAATACGTCCGGTGATATCAGTCGCGCAAAATTGTGGAAGATCTTGTGGCAGATCTTCCCGGGCCATCCTTAACCCCAACGTTGTCCACATCATTGGTGGTGGTGGTGGTGGTGGTGGGAGTGGCAGCCCCTATGTGAAAGCCTGGCGGAAGAGCTCTGTCTTGCAGGCCCTGCGGAACTGCATAAGATCCCGCAGGGCCCTGATCTCCTCCGGGAGCTCGTTCCATCAGGTAGGGGCCGCCACCGAAAAGGACCTGGCCCTAGTCGTGGCGAGCCTGGCCACCTGGGGGTTTGGAACCACCAGGCGATGTTGTGCCCCGGACCAAAGTGCTCTTGGGGGTATATGTGGGGAAAGGTGGTCCCTCAGGTAAGTCAGAACCTGGCCATATAGGGCTTTAAAGGTAAGTACCAGCACTTTGAAATGGATTCGGTATGCTATTGGCAGCCAGTACAGTGCTTTCAGCCCATGCTGGATGTGCTCCCACTTGCGGAGACCCATCATCAGCCTGGCCGCCGCATTCTGCACTAGCTGCAGCTTCTGGATCTGCACCAAAGGCAGCCCCATGTAGAGAGCATTACAGTAGTCTAACCTCGAGGTGACCGTCTCCGTTTCCAAGCCTCGAGGTGCTCATCTCCGTTTCCAAGCCGAAGAGCCAGCGCTGTCCAAAGACATTTCCGTGGTTATGTGGCCGGCATGACTAAACACCTAGGCGCACAGAATGCTGTTACCTTCCCACCGAAGCAGTACCTATTTATCTACTTGCAATTTCTTGCTTTCAAGCTGCTAGGTTGGCAGGAGCTGAAACCAGGGACGGGAGCTCACTCTGTCATACGGCACTCAGGTCTCAAACTGCTGAATTACCGACCTTCCAGCCTGCAGTTCAGCATCTTAACCACTTGAGCCACTGCAGCTCCTATTAGGACTGAAAGTCATGGCTAAATTTTGAATTTTACTTTAAAAATTAATTGCCTCAGGATTTCATCATAGAACTGCTATTTAAAATTACTTCAGAACATAATCTCAGGTTTCGGTATTCCCAACATGTACAATGTGTCGGAAAATCTCAGTCTTTTTTGTGTACAAATCTTGGAGCTTCACCAAGCAGCACTGAGCCGTCTCAGCACTCCGTCAGCTTTTCACTATCAAAGGTATAGGCAAAGGTATCTGAATTCCTGTTCTTTGCCAGCACAGATCGAACATGCCAGGTCCCAGAGTGGAATGATTGCCCCTGGGAGCAGCAGAAGTGTTCCAGGACTGGAATGACAGGTGCCAGAGTGGAATGATAGCCGCTGGGAATAGCAGAAGTGCTTCGGGACTGGCATGACAGCCCCCCTCAAGTGGAATGACCACTCCAGCAAGTAGCAGAATTGTTCTGGGGCTGGAATACCTTACACTGATTTCCACTCTGGAGGCTGTCATTCCAGGCCCAGAACACTCATGCTACTCCCAGGGACCATCATTCCACTGCAGGCCATAATTCTAGTCCCAGAGCAGTCTGTCTGTGCTCAGGGGCCTTCATCCAAAATCCATTCCACATTTTCATGGCACCTGTAATGTATATCAATGGAGCCCATGCCAGTTTGGTGTAGTGGTTAAGTGTGCAGACTCTAATCTGGGAGAACCGGGTTTGATTCCCCACTCCTGCACTTGCACCTGCTGATGTGACCTTGGGTCAGTCACAAGCTCTGGCACAGCTGTCCTTGAAAAAGAGCAGTTTGTGTCAGAGTTCTCTCAGCCTTACCCACCTCACAGGGTGTCTGTTGTGGGGAGGGGAAGGGAAAGGAGTTTGTAAGCTGCTCTGAGACTCCAAGTGAAGGGCGGGGTATAAATCCAATCTCTTCTTCTTCTCTTCTTCTTCAGTCAGATGGCCTTCCTGGCTCCCATTCTATCCAGTGGGCCTTCAAGCCTCTCTCATTGTTCCCAATGGGCAATCCTGTCCTTTGTTTTAGTTCGTCCTGCAGCCAATACACCAGATCCTCCCAAGCACACAGGAGCAAACACTTCTATGCTTCTACAAGGGGAAAGCTGGAGAGAGGGGAAGGATGAGGGAGGCAGGGAGGGATAGAAGAGATCTGGGAAGGAGGCGACCCCCTCCCCCATCTTCAGCTGATCCCTCCAGACTCCCTGTTTCACTCCCAAGAAGCTGCCATGGTGAGTGGGCCCGCAAGCAGCTATCATTGGTCGGCAGATGACCACCCAAGCCTACCAGTGACGTCGCCCGTGATTGCCACAATGGCCGGTGTAAATCTTACTTTGTATTATGCATTTTATGGAACACACCCTGGGGAGCGCAGGATAGAAATCTTGTATAGCAATATAAAATCAACGTTCAAGGATTGATGAGAAGGGACTGGCAGCTAGCATCTCACTTTGAGTTTCCGCAGCCCCCTCAATCTCCTCCTCAATGTTCCGCAGCCCCCTCAATCTCCTCCTCAGTGTCTTTCCTTCCTCTCTACGGCTCCAGCCTTCGACAGAAGGAAATGGATTGGCAAGCGCCTGCTCTGAACAGCTCAAGGCAGAGACTGAAGCGGGTTTTTTTGGCCTCCCTGTCTTCCTTCAGGCCGAATCCATTCTGCTTGCTTCCCTTCCCTTGCCCCCCCTCCCTTGGGGAAAGTGGCCAGGCATCTCTATCACTCTGGCAGCAAAAGCCTGCTCCCTCCACCTTGTCTGCTCACCAGAGCCCCCTCCTGAAAGCTTGTTGCTTCCTCTCAGTTTCCCTGGTCTCCATCCTGTAATTGTTCCTACCTCACAAAACATGGACATGGGGAGAACTTAAGCCATTCGGGGGGGGGGGGGTTCCACATGGGGACAGGCTTGTTTCTGTGTTGCTGGTGCAGCTGCTGGATGCAATGGAGCAGCAACAGACCCCCGCCATGGCATGCTTCCCTGCCCCCGTCCCCCCAGCAGTGGCCATCTCTCTGCCACTGGTTTTCTTTTCAATGGTTTGAATATTGCTATAACGATACAGCAGCATAACAATGTGTGTAAAAGTTTCTGTGAATTCTCAGCTTCCAGTATTTTTAAAGTAAGTGTCTAGCTGCTTCTGTTGCAGAAATATGCCTTTGCCTTTGTAAAATTACTTTAAAAGAAAGCTGGGAATCCAGGGAACCTTTACATATATTGTTATAACACTATAGCCACTGGCAATTTTAAACAAGCTGCCCCCCATGGTGGGGGGAGGGAATGCCCGCTGCAGGGGAAATGGCAGGGGAATAGCAGCCACAAAGGTGGGGAGATCTGGACATTCCTACTCACTTGGAAGTAGGGTTGCCAGCAGGGGTTAAAATCATAGAGTCGGAAGGGACCTCCAGGGCCATCTAGTCCAACCCCCTGCACAATGCAGGAAATTCACAAATACCTCCCCCTCCACACCCACAGTGACCGCTGTTCCACGCCCAGAAGATCACAAAAAACCCTCCAGGATTGCTTCCTGACCCCAAAGTGGCAATCAGCGTTTCCCTGGGCATGTAAAAAAGGGCCAGCTCCAGGTTGGGGAACTCCTGGAGATTTGGGGATGGAGCCTGGGGAGGACAGGGACCTCAGTGTACGCCATTGAGTCCACCCTACAAAGCATCCCTTTTCTTCAGGGAATCTGATCTCTGTGGTCTGGAGTCTTCCGGGGGATCCCCGGGTCCCACCTGCAGGCTGGCATCCCTGCTTGGCAGCTGTCCAGGTTTTACTGTGATTTCCCCCAAAACTTCACAGTAAAACAGGTTTGAAAATGGTTGGGGGAAAGCCAGGGAAAACCTGAGAGGTAATGCACCACAATGTTTTGAGGAGCAGGGAACAAAACCCATTTCCCAACTGCACTGACTCTGGGGTAGTTCTTGGCATTACCCTCGCAAGTCTCCAACTTTAGAATTCTGACGGCACAGTTTATCTGGTTTAAAGGTAAAGGTAAAGGTTCCCTTGCTCGAAAGCCAGTCGAATCCGACTCTAGGGTTGCGGTGCTCATCTCCGTTTCAAAGCCAAAGAGCCAGCGCTGTCCGAAGACGCCTCCGTGGTCATGTGGCCGGCATGACTAAACACCAAGGCGCATGGAACGCTGTTACCTTCCCACCAAAGGCGTACCTATTTATCTACTTGCAATTTCTTGCTTTCGAACTGCTAGGTTGGCAGGAGCTGGAACTAGAGATGGGAGCTCACTCCATCATGCGGCACCCGGGTCTCGAACTGCTGAACTACTGACCTTCCACAGCCTGTAGTTCAGTGTCTTAACCACTTGAGCCACCGCAGCTCCTTATCTGGTTTAGAAAGCAGTAAACTGGGCCCTTCCTGTGCCAACCCCTTGCAAATAGCATTTCAAATAGTGGCAGAGGAAGGCAGGAGTCTCAAATAAATTTGATTGTCCTCAGGCCAAGGTTCAGCCTGCAAACAGGCTGAGAATAATGTCCCAGCATGAATCTTTGCTGAAGACACGGTCTTCATGCCAAAACACACTGTCACCAGAACAGCCAAGTCAGACCCAAGGAAGACAATAACAGATGTCCAAGGTTAAAACACAGAGCATAAAGACCTCTGTGGCCACAAGTATTTCAGCCGTTCACTGGTACGGGTTGGGAGAGCAAATGTAAAGGCTTACAGTGTCTGAGCCCCAGCATGCCACTGCTGAAAGGGGCAGCCCACTGGTTACGTGAAAAGCCCAGCAGCAAGCTCAGATTTCTTCCCTCCACACACCAGAGGCCACTGCAAAGGCTGGCGTTCATCTTCCAGCGCTTCAGCAGCAAAGTGTATCCTGCCCAGAATGCCCCCTTCGTCCAGCAGCGATGAATTCTGTCACTCAGCACTCATTCAGTCCTGTGCTGTGATCCTTTGCCCCTGCAGTGCCGCCGACAATCTCTCTGCTGCCTGCTGGAGATTAGTCTGCAAATGCTGCTGAAAAGCCCCCCCCCCTTACACGTAACAAAGATTGTCCATTGGGGGGGGAGTCATTTTCACACAGACAAAATGTTTTTATCCATCACACTCAGGATGTCGATTTCACATATTATGGCCCAGGATTCATGCTGTGGGGCACAGGGTTGCCAACACTGATTTGGAAAATTCCTGGAGATTTGGAGCTAGAGCCTGGGGAGGGTGAGGTTTGGGGAGGGGAGGGACCTCAGCAGGGTGCAATGCCATAGAGGCCACCCTCCAAAGCAGCCATTTTCTCCAGGGGAGCTGATCTCTGTCATCCAGGGATCAATTGTAATAGCGGGAGATCTCCAAGCCCCGCCTGGAAGTTGGCAACCCTACCTGACAGTCCACTCTCCCAAGCTGTCATTTCCTTCAGGGGAATGGATCTCTGTAGCCTGGAGATCACTTGTAATCAAGGGTCATTTCCTGCAGGAGGGCACAGGAGCGGAGCTCCGGCAGTAAAGAGCCCAGGGGGCGGGCACATGCAACAAGCCCCACCCCCTGCTCCCAGCAGCCCTCAGTCAGAGCAAGAAGCAGCCAGTTAAGTTTCAGAGCACCCCCCCCGGCCGCCTGGTCCAAAACAGTCCAGTGGCACCTTTAAGACCAAGCTTTATTCAGGTACAAGCTCTCCCTTCTCTGCAAGGAGAGATCTGCATGTTCTACCCACCCCCCAATAGCTAGCAATCCAAAACAGTCCAGTGGAGCCTGAGCGGTGGGGGTTGCCTTCTGACACACTTCCGGTGACATCAGGGGGTGTGGCATATGCAAATAAGTTATGCTAATGAGTTCCTGCACCTCTTTTTCTACAAAATGACCCCTGCGTTGTAATTCTGGGATATCTCCAGACCCAGATGGGGCCAGCAACCCTATGCCACAAACAGAACACAGTCTACCCCTCCCCCCTGGTTCTAGATTCTAAGTGAAAAATGTTCTGTGCACTCCCTCCGAAAATATTCTGACCTCCCTTCAGTAATCAGACGTAAAAGCAAGCGGGCAGAGACCTCCCCTCTGCCAGGGTCAGGGAAATAATCAGCAACAGCCAACCGGCCCATTCCCGTGCACATTCTCTGTGTTGTTGCTGCTGCCAAGCTTATGCCTTTGCTAGAATTTGGCCTCTGTTCCAGCCTGTTGTCTCCCTGGGAACTTTTTTCCTATGTTGCTCTTCTCTGGGGAGCAGCCAGGCTAATTGTCCATTTGCAAATGGCAAGGCAAGAAAAGGTGATTAAAAATGGCTGAGCAGCAGCAGCCTGGAAGATCTTGCCTGGCATAAGTTCATAATACAGATAGACGTTCCCTGTCTCATAACAGCCTTTGCCTTAGTAACTGCAGAATCTCATTGCTACGAGGCACCCCGAAGGCCTGTGTGGTCCAGCCCCTGTCCCAAAGCTTCGCCTCCTCTCCTTGGCATTCTCAAGGATGCCCATCAAGACCTTCTTAAAAAAAATGTTCTATAGATGGCATTGGACTCCAGACAAACTCGCTAAGTATTATAAAAATAGCTCCGAGATACGTTGGAGATGTAAAAACAGTGTTGAAACATATTATCATGTTTGGTGGAACTGTGAAAAAATGGTTAAATTCTGGAAGATTACCAAAAAAGTAATAGAAGAAATTACAAAGGTTAAATTGCAGCTGAAACCAGAAATCTTTTTACTCAATATCACACCGGATGGCATTAAATGAGATGATTTAATAATCACGAGCACCCACGAGCACCACGTTGGGGACCTCTGCCTTATTACATAACTTATTCCCATTGCCGGACTGCTGTTGAGATTAATATTTAACTTAAAGCAAGCTGTCCTGGTACTGCGCAGCTCCTGATAGGGTTTGCAGCCACATGCCCTTTCCAGTCAATCAGCTTGTGAGGCATATTGGAAAAATTCCTTATCCAGGTGACATGCTCAGAGCTTTTGGGGGGGGGGGGCTGCTCAGCACTTTTTGAAAAACTGACCTTGGTTTTGATCAATGTAAAACCTCTGGATGGCTGGGACAGGGGAGCAGGAGGGGAAACTGGCAGGTATAAAGCGCTCTTGGTCACACATACGGAAGAGGGACTCATGCCTAGAGCACTAAGCGCATACTTTTATACTGAAAATACAATATATTATCAGAGACCTATCCAAGATGCTGCAGAGCTTCTTGAAGTGCTGACCCCACCACTTAAATAAAATTCTTTCTCAATATAGCAATACTGATTTAACGTGGGGTGCTTGAAATTCTCCTGAATAAATGCATGAACAATATACTTCCTTTAAACCCTGCCTTTCTCTCCAAAGTGGCTTACATTGTTTTGTCTTCTGTTTTATCTTCCCAACAACTCTGTGAGCAGTGTTCCCTCTAAGCTGAGTTAGTGTGAGCTAGCTCATAGTTTTTTCACCTCCGGCTCACACATTTCTGTCTTAGCTCAGGAAGGATGGCTCCAGAGCAAACTGATTTATGGAGTAGCCAACTCGCTCGCTCACAGCTTTAATGCCAGTAGCTCACAAAGTAGAATTTTTGCTCATAAGACTCCACAGCTTAGAGGGAACATTGTCTGTGAGGTAGGGTAAAAGAGAATGACTGGCCCAAGGTCACTCAGCAGGCTTCCATGGCAGAGAAGGGAGTCGAACCTGAGTTTCTCAGCTCTTAGGCTGGTGCTCTAATGACTATACCCCACTGGCTGCAGACCTTAAGAGAAACTAAGACTCCAAAATTGCATGTTGTACTCTGACGACAGCCTTCCTATCCCAAAAGACCTATAAAAAACTTAGAACATTATTGGAAAACCTCCCAAGCACAAGTCCTTGTCTCTCCCTGTGGTACATGAACAACTCTACTGCATGGAAACTGGGAATATTTCTTCCAGGGAAACACTCCGTCTTCTGCATAATGGCTCATTTTGTGAGCTCCACACACACCCAAGAAACGTACATGTCTCTCGGCTTCCCCTTCACTTCAGTTAATGAGGCCACTTGGTGACCACAGTGGAGAAGATGTGCCCACTACTGAAGTGAGTGAGGGAACTCACATGTGTACAGGGGGATCTATATATACAAGCACCTAACTGGTCAGACTGGCTGGTGTTTAGGAGGTGGCTGTTAGCCACCGGTAAGATTTGGTTTCATTAGCTAGTCCCCAAAATGGTTTCCTTTCAAAATTATAATACCAAAGTGAACTGAGTTCATCAGCTTGGGAGAAGCCCAAAAAAGAAGCCAGCAGCCAAGACAGTCCCCAAAACAGAAGCCACAGACTGCCTTTAATTCCAAATCATACAAAACAGCATTTTGTGGCTTTTATGCTGCAACATGGCTTGCATTCAGATCCTTGGGAGTATACCACGCAGGGCACATGGTCCTTTTCTTAAAAGACAGGACCTTGAGAAATGAAAAATTGCTTATGTACCAGCAATGAAAATATAATGTGTACACACAAAGCTTCTAAAGAAAATAACTGTAAGGTCTAAAGCCTATAATACTCTGGTCACTGGATGTTCCTGAATAACATGCTCATGTGTGGGTGACAGAACAATGAATGGGGAGGGGGTCATCTGCTAAAATCTATGTACATATTCAAACAGCCATTTAGCCTAAGTCATCAGGACGCTTGACTTATGTTTATTCATTGTCTGGTGGTTCTAGAGGCAATTTCTCTCATTCAGCACCATAAGAATTTTCTGTGAACTGGGGGGGGGGCATATGCAGCAGACTTTCACCTCCATTTAAGGCTCAAATTCTAAACACATTTATTTGGGATTTAAGTTTTATTGTAACTACCAAGGAGTTACAATAATTGTAATTGTGCTCAGCACTGTGGCAAGATTATCCAAGCAAGTGAAACATCAAACATTTCCCCTCTAGATTCCAGTCAACCAAATGCCTACAATGTCATTTGTGAAATTAAAAATAGTAATTGGCAAGCTGGCATTCAGTCCTCAGTAGCCTGTCTAGCAAACTTGGCCCGTTGAAACTGTTCCTGGCATTTCCTTGCTGTTTCTCAGAAACTGCTAATTTACCATACAAGATCTAGTCCAAAAGAGATGTTGTGGAAATCTGTTTAAAATTTGGGGCAGGAAGGTGTTGGAGGAAAGAAAACATCGAAACAGCCCTCACTTTTCACTGTTTAATTTGTATTTTGCTTGCCTACCAGGAATGTATATAAACAACTCCTTTAGCACTTTACTGTTTTTTTGTTTTGTTTTTGCCGAAGAAACATATTTTAGCCCACGCAGAAGGGAAAGAAGCACAAGTTATCTTCTTCCAAATGCACACACCTGGTCCTAATATGGATATCTTCAGTCAATGATCTTCCTCTTTCTACAAACTCAGAGCAGCCCCCATTAGCAACAAGCGTCACTCTTTCTTAAACAGAATCAGAAAAATCTACCTAGCGAATCACACAGAAACATATTTCTTGTTCATGTTCAGAGGCCATAGTATTATGAATGTCTACAGGTTTACTGACTTTAGTTTTCAGACCACACACCCACCTATGTGCATAGGCACAGAATAAGTTACAAAGAGGAAAGCAATATATCCAATATGTCACTATAGAAAAATAATGAAACATACTATGCTCCAGTATTTATTGAAAAGACTATGATTAATGTTCCAGTCCTAGATAGAGACTAGCCCATTTTCAGCCGCACAGCAGCAGGGAACAGGCTGCTTATACTGTCAGAGCACAGTCATCCAGTGACGGGGATCAAGGGACTGAGATCTGTCACTCGCCAGGCTGCCAGAGAAAGGAAGGCAGCAGAAAAGAAGGAGCAGAAGGAAGAGATGTGTCAGTGTGAGCAGCAAAACACCCAAAAATCCCGAGTGCCTCAAAACCTCATCACTATAATAACATCAAATATATCTTATTTGTGGTGGAATAGAGCAGAAAACTTATTTCCACCTGTTACTCAATGAAAAGTGTATCAATTCCCAGTCTTATTCAGCTTTGGGATCCCCCACCCACCCCGATGCAAATGTTCTAACATTCATATAATGTTCTCTTAACTGTGTAATCTGATGGATTGAACCTACTACAAAGGTGGCAGGATAAACTAATCTTAACCTGATTTTAAGATTAGAAGGAGGAGACCTGCTGTAAAACCTGAGTGAGCTTACCAGCTGGAGATAAAAGCCCCAGGCTTAGCTAAATAATGAACGGCACGCCTTCTAGTCCCTCTCACACACTCCAGTGCCTTGTCATGGAGCAACCCCGAACATTCAACCTGTTACATCTCAAAGAGATCACATTCAGAATATGCCCCATATGCATGTAATGATGCAATCCTCACCTCATTTGGAGTCATGGGCTCGCTTTTCAGTATGATCAAGTTCTGAGAGCTCTGCCCACTCTGCCCAGTCAGATGCCTGTCTGTCAGCACGGCCTGGGAAGCAAGCCCTGTGGGGCCCCCAGTATTGTAGAACATGAAGGTGTCACTGCCTGAGCCCGCTGTCAGGCAGGCTTTGTAGCAGTAAGTCTTGGAGAGGGAGCCGTTGCCCCGCACTTCAATGAAATGGGGCTGCACTTTCAAGCCATGGGGCAGTCGAGCATCCAGGTTGTTGTTTGCCTGCTTGTACGTTTCCACAGGACACCTTTCTCGGCGGGTCCCACAGAGTCCCCCACAGCAGGAGCGGCCCCGCATGCTGTATCCATAGCACTTGATCACCAGGAGGACCACCACTGTCAGGAGAAATATGAGAGAGACGGAACTCAAAGCGACAATGAGATAGATCGTGATTTCTGAGTAATGTCTGGAATCCTTGATATGCCTCCTGGTGTCAGGAATGGTTCTGGAAACTCTGTCCGCCACAGCAACAATGATAGACACGGAGGAAGTCAGTGGGGGCTCTCCATTGTCTCTGACCTCCACGGTCATGTTGATGGTGGCCATGCTGTCCTCCTCCAGCTTACGAGTCGTCCTGATCTCCCCACTGTGGACATCCACTCGAAAGAGGTCTGGAGCCGAGGCCTGGGCAAGGCGGAAGAACAGCCAAGCGTTCTGCCCTGAATCTGCATCAAGGGCTATGACTTTTGTGACCAAGTACCCTGCACTGGCTGAGCGAGGGATCATCTCCAC
>NW_015161498.1:124300-125667 GCF_001447785.1 Gekko japonicus
GGTCGTTCTGATCCACCACATAGATATGAACAGGGGCCGTGCTGCTGAGAGGCGGCACCCCAGAATCCTGGGCCTTCACCACGACCTGGAACTCCCTCAACCTTTCATAGTCGAAGGATCTGACAGCATAAAGGCTGCCCGTGTCAGACTGAATGGAGACGTAGGAGGCGACGGGCAGCCCTTCGATCTCTCCATTCAGCAGAGAGTAGGAAACAGAAGCATTTTCCTCAGCATCCGGGTCAACGGCCTTGGTGGTGCAAAGGGGGACCCCAGGGGTGTTGTTTTCAGGGATGTAAACAGAGTAAGCCCGCTCTTCGAAGCGGGGAGGGTTGTCGTTGACATCGGAGATGTCCACCTGGATAGTTCTGTGGGAAGTCAGGGGAGGGGCCCCAGCGTCGGTGGCCGTGATGGTGATGTTGTAGGCGGGGGCCCTTTCCCGGTCCAGGTGGCCCGCGGTGACCAGGGTGTAAGAATTTTTGAAGGAGTTGAGTTTGAAAGGCAGGTGGGCAGGAGAGCTGAGAGTGACCTGCCCATTTTGGCCAGAGTCCTGGTCAGTGACGCTCATTAAGGCCACCACGGTGTCCGGAGGGGCATCCTCAGGCACAGGGCTGTACAAGGCAGTCAGCACCACCTCGGGGGCATTGTCGTTGGCATCCACCACCTCCACCAGCATTTTGCAGTGTCCAGCCATGGGGACAGAGCCCCGGTCTGTGGCTTGCAGGTAGATCTCATAGGAGGAGGCTTCCTCATAGTCCAAGGTGCCGTTAACCCTCACCTCTCCGGATGCCGGGTCGACGGTGAAGAGGCGGCGCACTCCCTGCGGGGTGTAGCTGCTGAAGGCATAGCGCACCTGGCCGTTGGGTCCCTCGTCCGGGTCCGAGGCATTGAGGGTGACCACCAGCGTGCCCGGGGCCGCGTTCTCCAGGAGCCTGGCGGTGTAAGTGGGGCGGTCGAACTGCGGGGGGTTGTCGTTGGTGTCCAAGACCCGCACGGAGATGTGAGCCGTGGCCGACTTGGGCGGCTGGCCGCCGTCGAGGGCGGTGAGGACCAGCCGCTGGAGCGGGCTCTGCTCGCGGTCGAGGGGCTGAAGCAGGACCAGCTCGAGGACTTTGCTGCCGCGCTCGAAGCCGCGCCGGTCCAGGGCGAAGTGCCGGTTGGGGCTGAGCTGGTAGGTCTGCACCGCGTTGGTGCCCACGTCCGGGTCCTGCGCGCCCTCGACGGGGAAGCGGGCGCCAGGCAGGGCCGACTCGCTGAGCTCCAGGCGGGCCTCCGGGCTGGGGAAGTGGGGCGCGTTGTCGTTGATGTCCAGCACCTCCACCTCCAGGTCGTGCACCTCCACCGGCTGCTCGATGACCAGCTCCAATCCT
>NW_015161498.1:126131-138705 GCF_001447785.1 Gekko japonicus
GCTCTTCCTGCCGGGCGTGCGCGCTGGGAGGGGCGCGCCGAGCTTCGGCCGGGCTGCCTTTCAGCACCTGAGCTGTGGACAGCGACCTGCCGGCGCCGCAGGGGACTGGGGAGAGCGGGCGGCCTGCCCTTCGCTCAGTCGACTCCGCCGGCCGGCAGCATCGTAGCAGGCAAGCCGCTTTCGGGGGATCCTAGAGATGCCCGGGGGGGGGGGAAGTCTCCCCCTGAGCCCGACCTCTTCCCAAGGCAAAGCCCCTCTCCCTGGCCGGGAAACCAGCCAGCGTCGTTTGTGGCGCGTTTGGTGCGGCCCTGACACAGTGGTAACTCGGGGCCCCGGTGGAAAGCTGGAAACCACGGCTCGGAACGGGCGGCTGAATGTTAGGGAGGCAAACGCAACTGTCGATTTCTCTCCCCTCTCGGAGAGAGGGGAGTGGGGGAGAGAAAAGTCTACCGAGCTGCTTTATCTAGAAAGGCCCACCTGGTCTCCAAGGCTCCAGGAGATAATGAACGAGAATCGCCACCCATTTAAAATGGATACCACCAGCCTTGAAAAATATAGGTTATCAAAACACCCACAGCAGCGTGTCAGTTTCAGACGTGCCAGAAAAAGTCTGCTGGAAGGAAAAGAGCTCTCAGCTCCTCTTTTAGGTAGCCAGGAGATGCGGGGGGAGGGGGGGCTTGCACAGCTGCGTCAGAGTCCTTGGAAGGCTTCTCCAGAAGGGCTGGTGGCCATAATCGATGATGCTGAGTCACGCTTGCCATGCCTTCTTTCCCCCTTCGGCTTTGTATTAAGATTAAGGCTCCCTGCAGTGCCCTCCTCTCCCTACAGAAGCGCCAGAAATGTCTTTTTCAGGGATCCTTTCCCTCACCTTCCCCTGCCAACATCTTCAGGGTCCTGCATTTCAAAGAGAACTTTATAGTTGGGGGGTGGGAAAAGAAATGAATGAAATAAACAGTACCAACAGGACATAAATGTTGGCGGACTTGGCCATTCACCTCCCTGAATTACAGGCAGGCTCCACAATCGCTGCGCTCCAGAACTTCTAAAATCACAAGCTTCAAAGTATTAATAATGGATCATAATGTTTCGGTAATAAATGGATGCAGATTTGGAAACTAGGGAATAACAGGCACTTATCCATGCTTGCCCAGTTTGTTTTCTATGAAGCTTGGATCTGTCACCCACAGTCTACAAATCAAAATGCTGTAACCATCAGATACAGAAAGACAACTGCCCACCCCCAACCTGTGCTCTGGTCCACACATATCTTGAGCCCCACTGGCTTCCTCCTCCAATTTCTCCTTCTGTTTGAGTCTGTAGGGAGCCAATCCTTCTCTCAGAGTCTGTGAGCCAGCCCTTAAAATGTGTGCATTTCTACAATGAATAGCCTAGGTAAGGAATAGTTTCATGTTTTTCTTTTGTTCAATAGGTCCTGTATGTTTGTTTGCCCAGATTTCCAGTTTATTCTCAATAAAACAGTCCATCCAGTGCAACGCTTGCTGGATTAACTCAGGCTAGGCCTAATGCAGACATTCAGTAAAATACAGTCAACAGATGTACACATTCCAAATGCAAACGTTTACATCATAAAAGGATGAAACTAATACATTTTTAAAGTTAAGTAAAATACCAATACTGCTAAAGAAGACTCTTGAGAGTCCCTTGGACTGCAAGGAGATCGAATCAGTCAATCCTAAAAGAAATCAACCCTGACTGTTCCCTGGGAGGCCAGATACTGAAGCCGAAGCTCAAATACTTTGGCCACCAAATGAAAAGGGAGAAGACCCTGATACTGGGAAAGATTGGAGGTAAAAGAAAAAGGGGATGGCAAAGGGTGAGATGGTCAGATAGTGTTATCGATGCAATGAACATGAAGTTGAGCAAACTCCGGAGGGCCTGGCGTGATGTGGTCCATGGGGTCGCAAAGAGTTGGACTCAACTGTGTGACTGAACAACAGCAACAAAATACCAGTAAACCCACTGTCAAAATTAGATCAGACCTCTGAACCCACTTGGCATACTTTCAAGACATGGTCACGACATTTTAGTGCCCATGAGATGAATTCTGCCCAGGAGTCTGCCCAGGTTCTTACTGGGGTTGTAAAATCAGTGTCTGGCCTCTTCCACTTCAGGCTGTAGGCTGAGGTTCACACGAGTCCTCTTCCATGCAAAAAATCCCCTCCACCCAGAAACCGGCAGGTCAGACTATCCCTTGACACCTACTTTTCTACATAAAGGGAATTAATTTTCTTCATTTTACGAAGAAATATTCATTGATGTTAGCCTCAATTTGCAGTCTGAGTTGGTACAGCCCAGACAGAGGTTTACCACCTTAGTAAGAACTAAGCCTGCAACATACACATACAGTTATTTTCTTCTCAGCCAGTTAGCGTCATGCTCTAGACTTGAACAGCATTTTCAAAATCAAGATTGAGAAACAAGGGCAATAAAAAAAAACCCTCCTGAACAATTCAAGCCTTCCCATGCATGGAATTTCACTGCAGAGTTAATCTTCTAAAGCTTTCTGTTCTTTCCTTTTCTAAATATATCTCCAAGCCCCTCCTGAACTCATGGGTGTTTCATGTTTGGGTCCAGCCTCAGCCATTTCGTTTCATGGTTCAGATCTCTTTTATGCCTGACTTTCTTGGCTACATATTCTTCCCTTGTTTGAAGCTCGGTGTATTTTTTTAGGTATGGCCTTCCCAAACTGATCATTGGGTTTAATCTATCACTGCATCCAGGTTATCTTAACGTAAATCTGATCTCATCTGTTATGTAAATCCCATTCACCCAAACTTTGCTTGTTGCACTCAATATATCAGGAGCCAGAATTCTTCAGAGATGTGAGGCCTTGAAAAGCTGCCAAACAACCAATGAGAAAGCAGTATAAATCTTGTCTGGTTAGGGCTTGTCTTTAAATGGGTCATTTCTGTTGCTGCAGGAATTAGTAAGCAAAACAGCCCTTGTCCAAAAATCACCCTTCCTGTCCAGTGTGTACTTGCTGGATGAGATTTGTATTTAGGGTGACCTTGCAGGCTAAGGCTGCAGTGGGAGGTCAATGGGTCTCCATGTCAGCTGCCCAAACTGTGTGCAGAATGGCAGCCTTATAAAAGACCATGTGGCTATGTAGTCCGACCAGCTAGATTAAATGCCTAGCCCAATTCCCACTAGCTTGTGCCTGGGATGTATTACCTTAAACTGCAGACTGGGAGCCACATGATTGAATTCTCAAAGAAAATCCTTTCTTTTATCATGTATGTTTTAAATTGTTAGCCCTTGTGAGGGCAGAAAGGCAGGATACACATTTTGTAAAGAAAGAAACAAATGTATTCTCATTTTCTGGCTATGTTGGGGCCAAAATGTGGACAAGCGAACAGAAGCTGAATTTAAAGACAAAGCTAATGATGGTTAGTGGGGGGGGGGCACTCAATGAAGAGGAGTTTCAACCTCACAAAGTCACACAGCTATGGAGGGTTCTTGGAATCAACATCACAGTGGAAAGGGGGCTGCCTAAGTCAACAGCTCATACTGCACTTGGTGGATCATCAGAAATGTCTTAATGCTCTTTCTAATATTAATTTGAGGCTATAAACCTTATTTATTTAGTACATTTTTATTCCATCCTTCCTCTATGGAGCTCAAGGTAGTGTGCATTGTTCTCCCCTCCTGCACTTTATCTTTATAACAATCCTGTCAAGCAGTGTTCCCTCTAAGCTGAGTTAGTGTGAGCTAGCTCACAGGTTTTTAGCCTGCAGCTCATACATTTTTGTTTTGGCTCAGGAAGGGAGGGCTCCAGAGGAAACTAATTTATGCAGTAGCCAAGTTGCCTGCTCACAACTTTAATGCCAGCAGCTCACAAAGTAGATTTTTTGCTCACAAGGCTCTACAGCTTAGAGGGAACATTGCTGTCAAGTATGTTAGCAGTACTGTTGAGTGTGCATTTGTGTGTGAGACTGGCCAAAGGTCATTTAGTGAGCTTCATGGCAGAGTGGAGGTTTGAACTTGCATCACCCAGATCCTAGTCTAACACGAAGACTACTTTTCTAGGAGTAAGGCCCAGACCTAATGTTGCCTCTATTCCCCTCCCTACTGAGCAGAGCCATTCACGTCCCGAGCAGAATATAACTGCTGTGATCTTAAAATGGGCAACGGGCAGTGCAAGACCCTGCGTGGCTCCAGATTGCTGCTGAGCGGGGCTTCCTGGGTTCATGAGCAGCATCTCACATGCACAGCTTAGAGGGAATTGCGGGTCTATATGTTTCCACTGCAATCTCCAAAATCACCCAACAGCTTCCAATTGATTATACAGCCTATACCATCAAGACCACATTACAGGCCTGTCATGCCCAGAATTATGGGCACATATCCTACTAGTCTGCTCAGTGAAGTCTGAAATCTTCCTGCAGCCTAAGGGGCCTTTCTGCAACTTGAGTGGCTCTTCTTCTGCTAGCAGGACTTCTGCTTGGTAGAACACATCCCAGATAACTTCCTTGCTTGAAGAACATACCAGACCAGTCTGTTGGTCCATCAAGGTCAATATTGTCTACTCAGACTAGCAACAGGTCTCCGGGATCTTAGGTAGAGGTCTTTCACATTACCTCCTACCTGATCCTTTTAACTGGACATGCCAGGGATAAAACCTATGACCTTCTGCAGGCCAAGCAGATACTCTACCGTTCAGCCACAGCCCCTCCCTGCACATGTCCTCCAGCCTCAGAAACCATGGAGAACAAATGAGATCTATGTAAAGGTAAAGGTAAAGGTTCCCTTGCTCAAAAGCCAGTCGAATCCGACTCTAGGGTTGCGGTGCTCATCTCCGTTTCAAAGCCGAAAAGCCAGCGCTGTCCGAAGACGTTTCCGTGGTCATGTGGCCAGCATGACTAAACACCAAGGCGCACGGAATGCTGTGACCTTCACACCAAAGTGGTACCTATTTATCTACTTGCAATTTCTTGCTTTCGAACTGCTAGGTTGGCAGGAGCTGGAACTAGAGACGGGAGCTCACTCCATTTTGCGGCACCCGGGTCTCGAACTGCTGAACTACTGACCTTCCACAGCCTGCAGTTCAGCGTCTTAACCACTTGAGCCACCGCAGCTATGTAAAAAGAGCTAAAAGAGAAGCTGGTGTGATCAGAGTGCAGGCATAAAGATACAAGCACTCCTGGGAGAATGTCTGTGGGCCAGCCATGGTAGAAACTGCTGCCTTCCAGCCTCCTCTGCAGAATTTCCCCCTAGGTTTTGGGGATACACAGGATGGACAGGTTTCCTACAACAGAACTCAGCACGCTAGAATGTGGGGTTCCTACATACCTGTACTACTGAGTGGCATTAAAAATATATACCCCTTTCTTCCTAATTTCCTTTTGAAATGAAAAAAAAGGAAAATATTTTGCACAAAAACACTATGGTATCAAAAGTGAAATATGAAAAGGTTGCTATTATAAAATGAACATGAAATTTGGGGAGATTTCAAACAGGCAAAATTCCATTCCAGATGTTTTCTTGAAGCAGACGTGTCAGAGCATGGGAGAGTAAAGGTAAATGTTCCCCTTGCTCGAAAGCCAGTCGAATCCGACTCTAGGGTTGCGGTGCTCATCTCTGTTTCAAAGCCGAACAGCCAGCGCTGTCCAAAGACATTTCCGTGGTCATGTGGCCGGCATGACTAAACACCAAGGCACACAGAACGCTGTTCCCTTCCCACTGAAGTGGTACTTATTTATCTACTTGCAATTTCTTGCTTTCGAACTGCTAGGTTGGCAGGAGCTGGAACTAGAGACAGGAGCTCACTCCGTCATGTGGCACCCGGGTCTCGAACTGCTGAACTACCAACCTTCCACAGCCTGCAGTTCAGCGTCTTAACCACTTGAGCCACCGCAGCCTTAAGGAGAGTAGCCTTAACCACATTTGTATTTACCTCCTCCTACTTCTTTGTAAAACTGTGGTAATTAATGCTGTAACAACAAATGCAGAGTTAATATTAAAAACTCTCAATCCAGGCAGCAAATAGCCTGATCCATTAATCCTGGTCCCTCACTTGCATTCCCTGGGTTGACAGTCAAATGTCGTGTTAACCAAGTATACAGTCGTTTAAATCAATGGGTTTAAACTGTAGTAACTGTGCATGAGACTGTACTCAGCCCTGAAACCATACCCTCAGACATGGCACCCTGATTTCCACCCCTAATCTTGCACCATTCAAGGCTCTTTTCTATGGCATCTGATGGCTCTGTCGAATTCTTGTGCTATCTGTGTTGGCTCATGGCAGCAACCTTGAACCGGACTCTGCAGAGTCAAAATGCCAGAGAAGCATCTCATAGGGTAGAACGCTCACCCTATTATACACAGACTTGGGCAAAGCACCATGTTTTCTGTGCTTTCAGTCTCCTGCGAAAAAGAAATACAAGTTGTCATTTTGGAAGAAAAGTCCTGATGTGCTCTTCATTGGGGACAAAAAAGAGCCACCATGGAGTCTAAGACCTACTTTCTGCAGATGAGCAAGTCTGGAGAAATGTCCCTGATGCCCAAGAACAACATGTTACCAAGGGAAGCACAAGGGCAGAGAAGCACCTTTTTTACTGACATCAACAAAAGAAAGAGATCTGCAGCTCCAGTTCAGTAAACAGAGAAAGGAGGGACACCAGAGAGTTTAATCAATTATTCACAGCAACCACAACTTGCAAGCAAAGAATCTGAACCTCAGTAATCAGAATCACCAAGGTCATGGAGTGGAGGTATAGGCCTAGTAGCTAACACACAGGCGTGGGAGTTCTATGCTAATAGAGAAAGAAAATGAGTCTGTGTAAGGGGCATAAGGAAGGGTCCCGAGGGATCGCACTGGGAGTCCATCTCAACCAGCATTCGTTTTCAAGCAGTGGCCAGACAGATTTCTCCAGAAAGCTCATTAATGGGCATGGCAGCAGACACCCGACTTATCCCTAGAGATTGGAACAAAGAAGTACACTGTTTCCAAACACAGAAGTTCCATTGAGCTATTGACCACAAGCACAAGTAGACTCATCCTCCATGCATTTGTCTAATTCCCTTTCAAAGCTATCTAATCCAGTTGCTTTCACCATTTATCTGACTATGAAAGTCACCCTGGTGTAGCAGTTAGAGTGCTAGGTGAGGACCTAGGCAGGGTTGCCAGGCCTCCCACTATGGCTATGGCTGGGTTTCCCAGAAGTGATCATAGTGTACATGACGCTGCGTGCCCCGCCCCCAAGCTCTCACTGGTTGCCAGCCTGGGAACTCTAGATCTGGGAGAGCCATGTCATTTGGTAAATCTGCCCTCCAATGGTAAGAGTGCTTACACAGACATTGTCAAAACAATTTACAAATAGCCTGCCCTAAAATTCCCAGAGAGGTGGAAATGGGCTCACCAGCACAGCCCTCAGGCTGCCTCCACCTCACCTGATGCTTCCAGTAAGTTGCCTGATTCTTCGGAAAAGGCACTAAACTCTACCAAGAATTCCCCAAAAGCACACCAATGACAAGCAACCACATTGTTAGGCTTCCAGATAACCAGTGTGGTGTAGTGGTTAGAGTGTCAGAAAAGGATTCGGGAGCTCCTAGGATCTGGTTCAAGTCCCCACTCCACCACTGAAGCTCGCTGGGTCACCTTGGGGCAGTCACACACTCTCAGCCTAACCTACCTCACAGGCCTGATGTCAGGATAAAATGGAGGAGGGAGAACAATGTATTTCTACGAAATGACCCCTGGCTATGGGTTTCCCAGAAGTGACATCATAGTGTACATGACGCTGCATGTCCCGCCCCCAAGCTCTCACTGGTTGCCAGCCTGGCAACTCTGGATCTGGGAGAGCCAAGTTCAGAGCCCCCCTCTGGCATGAAATTTCCTGGGTGACCTTGGTCTCATCACTCTCTCTCTCAGCCTAGCCTACTTCACAGGGTGGCTGTTAGGATAAAATGGAAGATGGGAGAACAGCACTGTAAGCTGCTTTGGCTCCCCATTGGGGAGAAAACCAGGGTAGAAATATTTCAACAAACAAATATGTGGCAGCAATTCTACAAATGAATTGTGTGTGCCAAAGAACTTTCAATGGCTTGCCCTGAATCTGCAACCCATCAAGTTCTAGCATTATAGAAGAGAGAGAGAAAATTATCCATAGATATCAACAACTTGTTTGTTACAGAAAGGTTCAGTGTCTGGCACTTCATATCTTGAGGGCCACTGGCTGAAACACAAACAGAAATATGCTAGACTGAGTTCCATATACATATGGCTATCTGCTTTGTGAAGGATTTGCCCCTGTCGATATTATAAAAAAATCCAGGAAACAGGTCCAGCCTCAGCTTCCATTTGTACTTTGGCAAACCTAGGGGAGCCCCCCTCCAGCTTGCAGAAAAATCCACGTTGTTTGGTAAATCTGCCCTCCAATGGTAAGAGTGCTTACACAGACATTGTCAAAACAATTTCCAAATAGCCTGCCCTAAAATTCCCAGCGAGGTGGAAATGGGCTCACCAATACAGCCCTGATGCTTCCAGTGAGTTGCCTGATTCTTGGGAAAGGGCACTAAACTCTACCAAGAATTCCCCAAAAGCACACCAATGAAAAGCAACCACATATTTAGGCTTCCAGATAACCAGTGTGGTGTAGTGGTTAGAGTGCCAGAAAATGATTCGGGGGCTCCTAGGATCTGGTTCAAGTCCCCACTCCACCATTGAAGCTCGCTGGGTCACCTTGTGTCAGTCACACACTCTCAGCCTAACCTACCTCACAGGCCTGATGTCAGGATAAAATGAAGGAGGGAGAACAATGTAAATCCTCTGGGTAAAGGTAAAGGTTCCCTTGCTCGAAAGCCAGTCGAATCCAACTCTAGGGTTGCGGTGCTCATCTCCGTTTCAAAGCCAAAGAGCCAGCGCTGTCCGAAGACGTTTCCGTGGTCATGTGGCCGGCATGACTAAACACCAAGGCGCACGGAACGCTGTTGCCTTCCCACTGAAGTAGTACCTATTTATCTACTTGCAATTTCTTGCTTTCGAACTGCTAGGTCGGAAAAGGCACTAAACTCTACCAAGAATTCCCCAAAAGCACACCAATGACAAGCAACCACATTGTTAGGCTTCCAGATAACCAGTGTGGTGTAGTGGTTAGAGTGTCAGAAAAGGATTCGGGAGCTCCTAGGATCTGGTTCAAGTCCCCACTCCACCACTGAAGCTCGCTGGGTCACCTTGTGTCAGTCACACACTCTCAGCCTAACCTACCTCACAGGCCTGATGTCAGGATAAAATGGAGGAGGGAGAACAATGTAAATCCTCTGGGTACAAATGTATAAAGTAAAATAAAAATTAAATAATCTTTTATGCACACCTGCTTAGAGAGTTTCATAGACCAGGTGTTGGATGTACTAGAAGATATATTTATGCTCCCTTCTGAGGTATAGTAGATGATCTAGCAGGTAAATGTTTCTGTCCCTTAAATCAAGTTTGCAATGATATTGCCTTTCAAATGTAACACTCTCCCAAGAGTAAATCAATACACTTGTTCTCTTCCTGAACCAGCACAAAGTTTTGTTTTCTTTGTCCCTACCAATGTCATTGATGGCACCTCATGATCAACTTTTATTATAAGCTGAGTTAGGGTGAGCCAGCTCTTACTGCTGGTAGCTCACAAAGCAGAATTTTTGCTCACAAGACTCCACAGCTTAGAGGGAACATTGCTCATGATCAACTTTTATTATTATTGCTGACAGAAAGTGAGATAGAAGTAGGAAGATCATAGTGCAAACTGTTCTGAAGTGGGGAATGGTAAACAACTATTCTGATGGGCTAGCAAAAGAGGAAATGGATGGGAAGTAAGAAAGAAAGCAGGAAATACACAGAAGGAAGGAGGGAGACAAGAGACAGGAATAAAATTAGGCCAGATATCTTTCATTAGATATACATTTTTGCCACAATTGTACTTGTTCAGCCTGAGAGATCACTTTAAAATCGTATTACTTCAAACCCCGGAGCTATTCATACAGGAAAGACCATTGGATGGTCCTTCAATTCCATCAGCAGACGCCAAGACTGAGAGAACGGGGTCATCCCTTGTGGCAGGAGAGGAGCCACCCGGTCTGTTCCATATTTGCAATCTGGTGGGGCAGTCCTCAGTAGATCTACTCAGATGTCAGCCCCCTGTTATTTAGTGGGGCTCACACCCAGGAAAATATCCATTGGCTGTGGTCAAACGGAGCATTAGGCACGCTAGAGAGACGGAAGATAGGCGGATTTTCCGGGTGCAATCTCACCACCACATCTGGGAAGCGTAGAGCTCCCGTGGGTCACCCGAGGCTTCACTCCGAAGATGCGCTGTAAAAAACTAGTACTTCCGAGGTACTAGTTTCCGGAAACCGCGGGGCAAGGGAGGGCCTCTGATTGCGTTTCCGGTGGTAGTTCCGGCACCTGCCCATGTCTTCTCGCAAAAAAGGGTTTCCCCCCGTGGCACCTTTAAGGCCAAGTTTTATTCAGGTACAAGCTTTCCCTCCTCTGTGAGGGTAGATCTGCACGCCCCCCCCCCAATAGCTAGCAATCCAAAAAAGTCTAGTGGACCCTGAGCGGTGGGTGTTGCCTTCTGACACACTCCCAGTGATGTCAGGGGGTGTGGCATATGCAAATGAGTTATGCTAATGAGCTCCGGCACCTCTTTTTCTACAAAATGACCCCTGCAGCCCCCTGTTATTTAGTGGGGCTCACACCCAGGAAAGTATCCTTAGTGTTGCAGACTGAGTTCAGATCTCTCTTCAGCCCTGAGCCCATCAACGTGGCCCCATGGGGAAGTGGTCAGGGTACAGTGTACAGACGTGTACAGTGGTCAGTCCCTCACACCAAAGGCCAGATTGCCTCTTCACTACAAAGACCGCTTCACAAAAATAAAGAGATGTTATTAATGTGATCATGGTATAAGTATCTACTACTTGAACAAAATGCTGCCCTTCATTACATCTCCAGCAGAGCATAGGATCGCCAGGTCCCCTCCAGCCACTGGTGAGGGATGGGGGGGGTAGGGTTGCCCACTCCAGGTTGGGGAACTCCTAGAGATTTGGGGATGAAGCTTGAGGAGGACCAGGACCTTCATGGGGTACAATGCCATAGAGTCCACCTTCCAAAGCATCCATTTCCTCCAGGGAAACAGATCTCTTTAGTCTGGAGATGAGCTGTAATTCCAGGGCATCCCCAGGTCCCGCCTGGAGGCTGAAATCCCTAGGAGAGAGTGGCTAAGAAATCCAGACCCCCCATATGTGGTCTAAAAATATATTTTTTCCCTGCAGGAATATATAAATTACTGACCTTCCTTATTTTCAGCAGAAAAAGAAAATAATACATCAAAAATGCTTTAAAGACTAACAAAAAGCACTCTAAATCATAAGCATTATTATTACTGCCAGCTGGCGTAATAATAACATAGTAAAGTTGGAGGAAGGTTTCAGACTTGGCTGAGCAGAGCAGTGGGACACTAGCCAGCTTCTCAGCAAATACGACAACCTCCTGTCATTGAAGGCTTGGGATTTCACGCTACTATCATGCTTTGCATTGCTGAAACCAGACTGAAAATTAGATGTAGTGGTTAGACTAATCAATAGCTATTAGCCCTTATGTTGAAGAGGAGGCCAACTCTCACGTCCACCTGGGCCCTCACCTAGCAGCAGAGGGCAAGGACTAAATCTCACATATTCCTCCAATGCCCCAGCTGGACAAAGGGAGTTCAGCTGCAGGATCCTATTGGCTGGATCCAAATGGGCCAGTGTGGTCTCACACCTGGTGCTGTCCCAGATGAAGGACTTCTGAATGACACCTGCTCAGTTTGGCAAAGGCCATTTCCAGGGGTCATTTCCTGCAGGAGCGCACAGGAGCGGAGCTCCGGCAGTAAAGAGCCCAGGGGGTGGGCACATGCAACAAGCCCCACCCCCTGCTCCCAGCAGCCCTCAGTCAGAGCAAGAAGCAGCCAGGTAAATTGCAGAGCCCCCCCGGCCCCCCAGCCCAAAACAGTCCAGTGGCACCTTTAAGACCAAGTTTTATTCCGGTACAAGCTCTCCCTCCTCTGCAAGGACAGATCTGCACGTTCCCCACCCCCCAATAGCTAGCAATCCAAAAGAGTCCAGTGGAGCCTGAGCGGTGGGTGTTGCCTTCTGACACACTTCCGGTGATGTCAGGGTGTGTGGCATATGCAAATAAGTTATGCTAATAGGTTATGCTAATGAGCTCCTGCACCTCTTTTTCTATGAAAGGACCCCTGGCTATTTCTATCCCACTGCTGCATTCCCTGTCTACGAAATGACCCCTGGCCATTTCTATTTCACTGCTGCATTCCCTGGCCCTGGTCAAACTAGCCTATTCTTGCGCTCTCAGGCACCTTCATTTCTCACAAAAGGGGATATATCAGATGCTTCTGAATGTGTTCCTTTAATTCAGCATACAGTACAACCAGGGGTCATTTTGTAGAAAAAGAGGTGCAGGAGCTCATTAGCATAACTTATTAGCATAACTTATTTGCATATGCCATGCCCCCTGACATCATCGGAAGTGTGTCAGAAGGCAACACCCACCGCTCAGGCTCCACTGGACTCTTTT
>NW_015161498.1:138918-140187 GCF_001447785.1 Gekko japonicus
TGGCTGCTTCTTGCTCCTCGTGGCCTGACTGAGGGCTGCTGGGAGCAGGGGGTGGGGCTTGTTGCACGTGCCCGCCCCCTGGGCTCCTTACTGCTGGAGCTCCGCTCCTGTGCGCTCCCGCAGGAAATGACCCCTGAGTCCAACTAACAAACAAGTAAGCAGTCTTAAGCCAGCGGCCTGCACTCTTTCTCACAAGGGTACCATCCAGCACTATCTACTAGCAGTTTCTTAGTGGAAGAGTCCTTTCATTTCAAGTCTCCCAAGGAAGAGAGGCATATCTGAGGATGTTCTGGGCCTGTTCCCACTACAAGGTCCCTAGGTAGGGTCTAGAGTTCTCCCAGAATTATGACTGATCTCCAGACTACAGAGATCAGTTCCTCTAAAGGAAATGGCAGGTCTGGAGGGTGGACTTTGTGTCAGCAGTTCCCAACCTTTTCGGTATGGTGGCCCACAAGTCCAAATTTACTTGATGTGGTGACCCATCGTTTTGGATGTCTAGCTATTGGGGGGGGGGGGAAACGTGCAGATATGTTCTTGCAGAGGAGGGAGAGCTTGTACCTGAATAAAACTTGGTCTTAAAGGTTCCCAACCCGGAACTGGCAACCCTAGTGACCCCACCCCCCTGGAAAAAGTGAGCCAGATCATATGGGAAGCTTCTGTATGGCCACTGTAGTAGGCGGCAGCATCCAAAACATTGGATCACACTTTTAAGGGTCAGAGGTCTGCAGACTGAGGGAGGAGGCAGATGGGTCCAGACCAGTGTTCCCTCTAAGCTGAGTTAGTGTGAGCTAGCTCAAGGGCAGCTCCAGAGAAAACTAATTTATGCAGCAGCCAAATCGTTCGCTCACAACTTTAATGCCAGCAGCTCACAAATTAGAATTTTTGCTCACAAGACTCCACAGCTTAGAGGGAGCATTGCTCCAGACTTGGTTCTCAATTGGCACTACCCCGAATCTCCCCCCCCCCTTTCTTTTCACACCTGTGGAAAAAATCATGTTGTTAAAGCGAGGACAGAATCTAGCCTCCCCTCCCAATACTGGAATTCCAGTCCTAATGGGCAAAAGTATAGCAGGGGATGCAAGCAGGGTTGCCAGCTACCTGGAGAAAAAGTATCCTGACCAGTGTTCCCTCTAAGCCAAGGTAGTGTGAGCTAGCTCACGGTTTTTTAGCCTCCGGCTCACACATTTTTGTCTTCGCTCAGGAAGGAGGGCTCCAGAGCAAACTAATTTATGCAGGAGCCAAACTGCTCGCTCACAATTTTAATGCCAG
>NW_015161498.1:140369-151823 GCF_001447785.1 Gekko japonicus
TGAAAACTTTGTGATGGACAGTAAAAGAAATACGTAGTGTATCCTGTGTCAAATAGGGTTACCAACCTCCAGGTGGTGACTGGAGATCTCCCACTATTGCATGGCTGCTTTAGAGTGTGGATTCCATGGCACTGAAGTCCCTCCCCTCCTCAAACCCCACCCTCCTAAGGCTCTACTCCCCAAATCTCCAGGTATTTCCCAACCCGGAACTGGCAACCCTAGTGACCCCACCCCCCTGGAAAAAGTGAGCCAGATCATATGGGAAGCTTCTGTATGGCCACTGTCGTAGGCGGCAGCATCCAAAACATTGGATCACACTTTTGAGGGTCAGAGCTCTGCAGACTGAGCTCTAAGCTGAGTTAGTGTGAGCTAGCTCAAGGGCAGCTCCAGAGAAAACTAATTTATGCAGCAGCCAAATCGTTCGCTCACAACTTTAATGCCAGCAGCTCACAAATTAGAATTTTTGCTCACAAGACTCCACAGCTTAGAGGGAGCATTGCTCCAGACTTGGTTCTCAATTGGCACTACCCCGAATCTCCCCCCCCCCTTTCTTTTCACACCTGTGGAAAAAATCATGTTGTTACAGCAAGGACACAATCTAGCCTCCCAATACTGGAATTCCAGTCCTAAAGGGCAAATGTATAGGAGGGGATGCAAGCAGGGTTGCCAGCTGCCTGGAGAAAAAGTATCCTGACCAGTGTTCCCTCTAAGCTGAGTGAGTGTGAGCTAGCTCACAGTTTTTTAGCCTCCGGCTCACACATTTTTGTCTTCACTCAGGAAGGAGGGCTCCAGAGCAGACTAATTTATGCAGGAGCCAAACCGCTCGCTCACAATTTTAATGCCAGGAGCTCACAAAGAAGAATTTTTGCTCACAAGACTCCACAGCTTAGAGGGAACACTGAGATTCCTGACCCTTCTAACAGAAGCTTAATGGGATTTTACTGCCAGGTGATGGAGTTTATCTCCTTGTAAGTCTCCATGAAAGGGACAGGGCATTTTTCTCCAGGCCTCTTGGCAACCCTATGTGCAAGGTGTCTGTGCACAAAAACATTCCACACCCAACAGAGATAAGCACAGGGCCAGTAAAGAGTCATAGCTGTGGAGTTAGGTAAGTCAAGAGGCAATTTTTGCTTCCAAGCAGTGGCGTCCCCAGTTTACTTTCCTTCAGTAATAAGTATGTGGTTGCCATTCATTGGGGGGGTAGCACTGGTGCATACTTTTGGAATGAGAGCATACCTGCCCTCCATCTCTGACCCTGGGCAGCACAGGCCTCAATGACATGGATCCCACAGGTGGAGTTTACACACACAAACAAAGAGGGTCCCTTCTAATACACAAGCTCTGCATCCACACACACATTTTGCTAGTTCACTAGAGCACACTGCTAGGAGCAGTCAGGGAGGTAGTATTATGTAGCTGGACACGCACATCTGTATGTGTGGTGCACCCCTGCATGCATGCAAGAAGCGAAATACAAGTGAACAAGAAAAATAATCTCAGCTTATTGGTAAGAGCTGATCTGAGCGTCAGTAAGAGCTTACTTGGGTAACAGCCTACTGTGTCAACTGCACAACATGAAAATCATTGTTGCAAGCATGGCTGTGTGTGTGATGAAACCGGCACTGAAATTCTAGCACAGATTGAGAGAGAGAAGCAGATGGACACAGCTGGGAATTGGCTGAAACACATCGGGGATCCAGGCTCTCTCTCCCCCTCCGGGATCCAAATGTCTCTTTGTCTGCACCTGCAGTCTATTTGTATATCTGTAAATAAAAGCAAGTACTACAAACTCACCATAAGTCTCTGGTGTTCTTTCCTCCAAAGGGAACCCAACCCAAGTATACTCTAGCCATGAACAGAAGGAAGACTGAGCTGGGAGGGAGAGACACAGAATTCAGCATCCTCAGCAATTCAGCGTCCATTACAGTTGGAAAAAGAGCTGAAGAAGTGCTAAAGGAAGGATTCATTTGAAATGTGGTGGTGGATGAAGAAGAAAAGTAGATTTTTATGTCCCACTTTTCTGTACCTTAAGGAGTCTCAAAGGGGCTTTCAATCTCCTTCCCTTCCTCTCCCCCACAACAGGCACCTTGTGAGGTGGGTGGGACTAAGAGAGTTCTGAGAGGATCGTGACTGGCCCAAGGTCACCCAGCAGGCTTCATGTGTCTCAAAGGGGCTTACAATCGCCTTCCCTTCCTCTCCCCACAACAGGCATCTTGTGAGGTAGGTGGGGCTGAGAGAGTTCTGAGAGAACAGTGACTGGCCCAAGGTAACCCAGCAGGCTTCACGAGGAGGAGGAACGGGAATCAAACCCAATTCTCTGGATTAGAGTCCACCACTCTTAACCAATATACCACTCTGGCTTTCAGTTTTACAGATACCGTGGGCTGCCCAAAAGACAAATAAGTGGGTTCTAGATCAAATCAATCATGAATTCTCCCTAGAAGCTAAAATGACTAAACTGAGGCTATCGTACTTTAGTTACATTCTAAGAAGACAAGAGTCACTGGAAAAGACAATAATGCTAGGAAAAGTTGAAAGCAGGAAGAAAAGAGGAAGACCCAACCTGAGATGGATGGACTCAGTCAAGGAAGCCACGGTCTTTACTTTTCAAGACCTGAGCAAGGCTGTTAGAGGACATGAATTCCTAAGGTCACGATAAGTCAGAGGTGACTTGACAGCACTTAACACACACACAAGGAAAGGATGAATGAAAAGGGCTGTGTACTTTGGCATGATGCATAACAGCCCTTTCTTCCCACTGCCTACAAGAAGCAGAATGTCCTACTCTGCATAAAGAAAAAGAAGAAGAGAAGAGATTGGATTTATACCCTGCCCTTCACTACCCAAAGGTGTCTCAGAGCGGCTTACAAACTCCTTTCCCTTCCCCTCCCCACAACAGACACCCTGTGAGGTAGGCGGGGCTGAGAGAGCTCTTGAAAGAAACGACTCTTTTTCAGGAACAGCTCTTATCAGAACTACGGCTTGCCCAAGGTCATCCAGCCAGCTGCACGTGGAGGAGTGGGGAATCAAACCCGGTTCTCCCAGATTAGAGTCCACGCACTTAACCACTACACCAAACTGGCTCTCCAAATCTGATAAACACTGCTGTGTCCATTTAGCATCGAAGCAACTTCTCATTGATTGCTGGGTTTTGTGATGTTCAGTTGGAGTCAATTTTTGCTACTTCTTCCCCAAATGCCAGGGGAGTGGCCTGCTATCAGCCATACCCTATGGCAGTGGTGGCGAACCTATGGCACGGGTGCCAGAGGTGGCACTCAGAGCCCTCTCTGTGGGCACGCGTGCCATCGCCCCAGCCAGGCCCAGACCATCATTAAAGTGTCGAATTCTCTGCCAAATAATTTTAAGTAAATGAAAGCATTTGGGATTGCTTTCCTTACTTTGTTTCGATCATCTTAAGTTAATGTATGAGTTGTTTTTTCTAAAGTAAAACCTCAGTATTCAGGTTAAATTGCCGTGTTGGCACTCTGCGATAAATAAGTGGGTTTTGGGTCGCAGTTTGGGCACTCGGTCTCTAAAAGGTTCGCCATCACTGCCCTATGGCCACGGCTGTCAGAGTAGCATTCTCTCCAAGATGCAGGCAGAGGCCAGAAGTTCATGTCTTGAAAGACACACACACACACACCGCTTGTGCACTTGAACATCCAACCTGATGAAGAGTTCTGCAAAACTTGAAAGCTTGCACACAGTTTTGTTCAGGTGGGTTGTTGTGTTGGACTGAAGCAGAAGCACCTTCCTGGCAACCAACCCCCCCAACACCTATATGTAATGGTTGAAGAAGTTTTGTTTCACTGTATCTGAAGAAGTGTGTATGTACACGAAAGCTTATACCTTGAATAAAAAACTTTGTTGGTCTTTAGGGGGCCCCTGGACTCAAACTTTATTACACTCTTCTGTGTCATTTTGGTTGGTCTTAATAAAAGGAATGCCATGGCTTTTGGCTTTGGATGAAGCTATAGACTAATCCGTCTTTTAGTAACTCTATGGATATTTTACAGAATTCTACCAGGTCCATGAATTCCATATTCCATGCGACAAAAAAAGAGAATTTTTAAAGCTCAGAGTATTTGGGTGGTGACACACTTTCTACTGCACACCACAGTGCACAAAGAGGAGTGTGAAATCAGGGTGGGTCTGTCTCAGCTCCATCTCACTCTCTCTACCAAAACTCTATATGCAGATCTATTTTAAAAAACTGGCCTTGATTTCAGAGACCAGCAATGCAGATCACACATTCCATCTGCGCGTCCAAGCCCCACACTCACGCAATACTGAGTTATAAAGAAAATACTGACAGACCAAAGTCAACTAATTAAAAATCATTCCTTTATTTCCTTTCATCTAGGTTAAATGGACTCTGGCGTGCTCCATCCTGCCTACAGCTTTGAGAAAGTGTAAACCCTAATATTGTCAGACAGCCGAACAAATATTTGCAGCCAAATCTGATTCAATATTTACTGAGAAATGTCCCACCGATGTCAAGGCAAATTGTCCGTGGAGGTGCACTCAGGATTGTGATCACAAAGAAAGACGTGTGTACAAACCTCAGCACAAATAGCTCAAGCTATCAGTGAGCTCTGCAAAGAGTAAATAGCCGAAAAGGTCAGGTTACGTTTCCCGCATATAGCTATATCATTATTGCTGTTGTTATTATTATTACTACTATTACTACCACTCATAAGAATAAATGAGTACTGAATGCTTATATCAGAGCAGAGGTTAATCAATAAATTTCCCAGCACTGCATGGTTGCAGGCTGACTCCATTAGAACACTGGTATTGATCAGCAAACCTCCTGATTTAATTTCTGTTCCCAAGGAAATTCAGGACACAATTAGATGTAACATGAAATCCAAAGTTCTGCAAAAAATAAAACCAAAAAAACCAAAATGAAACCCAGCCCTATGGCGAGTAATTGATTTATTGAGATGTTTCTTTTTCTTTTCTTTTTTTATTGAGATGTTTCTTGATTGTCTTGCCCCTACACAGGAGGTCCCATCCTTCTGCAAGGGTCAGCTGACCTCAGCACCCTTATTCTGAGCACTGCCCTACCTATGCCCATGGCAGCCAATGTAAGGAGAAACACTCAGTGGGGGTGGGTCTGTTCCACTAAGCTAGGAGCTTCCCCACAATTAGGGTTGCCAACCTCCAGGTGGCGGCTAGAGATCTCCCCGCATTAAAACTGGTCTCCAGACAACAGGGATCAGTTCGCCTGAAGAAAATGGCTACCTCTGAAGGTGGACTGTGTGGCATTATACCCCACCCAGGTGCCTCCCCTCCTCAAGTTCTGGAGACCTCCAGAGAATACCAGGGCTGGGAAGCCAGAGGCAGGCCATCAAGCCACTTCTCTGAATGTCCTCCATGCCCCGGTAGGAGTCGTCAGAGGTCATAATGACTTCCAGGCATGGGCGCGCACCAGGGGTCGTTTCGTAGAAAAAGAGCTAGGGGAACTCATTAGCATAACTCATTAGCATATGCCACACCCCCTGACATCACCGGAAGTGTGTCATAAGGCCACACCCCCTGACATCACCTACCTCAGGGAAGCTCCTGGATGGGGCTGGGAGTCCTTGCGGAGGCCATGTGGAGTGGCCTCGGCCAGGCAGAGGGGGAGGCCGCCAACTTACCCTCCTGCTTCTTCCTCCTTCTGCAACAGAATGAGGCTGGAAGAAGGGGGCGACCGGAAGAAGGGGCGGGGCTTTGTCGTGTGCCCCGCCCCCTGCACCTCACCCGGGGAACTGCAATCCCCCGCGATCCCCCCAGAAATGACCTCTGGCGCGCGCGCACACACACAAAAATAACAAAACAAAAAACAACTTGAATGGAGCTCAATGCTATTGGATTGCAATATTTTATTCTGCATGCAGGGAACAGTGACTGGCATTCTGAAGTGGGATTAAACCCCTTGACCCGTGATATTGATGACCAGCCCAAAGCAGTGAATTCTTATTTTTGCTGACAACCCACAGCTGCCTTATGGCAAACACGTAGGCTTTCAAGGCAAGAGGCATTCAGAGGTGGTTTTGCCATTGCCTGACTCTGTGTGGCGACCCTGGACTCCTTTGGTGGCCTCCTGTCCAAATTATAACCAGGGCCAACCCAGCTAAGCATCTGAGATCTGACAAGATCAGGCTAGCCTGGTCCATCCAGGTCAGGGCAGTGAAGGATACAAGAAATGAAGAATACATTTGAATACAGTGAGGAATACATTTGCACACTTGTGCCATTGGAAATATTGGAATCCTTTCCTTTCTGTCTTACCTTTGATCAGTCCTCACTTTCTGTTTGGTTGAGCCATCAGTTTATACGTCTCAGGCTTCTCATCTCTTAATCAGACCCACAATGATATATTAAGGAATGGTATGATAGTGAAGGGTGTGAAACTGGAAATCCCAGAGTCAAATCCTAATTTACCTGTGTACCACTCAGTGGCCATATCACAGGGCTGGATCCCTGGACAGGCTGCCCATGTGGCTGCTTGGGGCAGGCAAAGAAGCTGATTGGCATCCCACGTAGGCCCACACCACTGCTGGCTGCATCCAAGCCAAGCTTGGAGCTGGACAGAGGTGTGTGGGGGTCCCAAGAGGGGATGGGTGCATGTGGTTTCGGACAACAAGATACCTTGCCCTGGGTGGCCTTGGGCCAGTCATGCAATCTTGGCGTAATAACCTACCTCACATCACTGTTGTGAGGATAAAATGGAGAACAATGTAAAGAAAGGGAAGGGAAGGCGAGAAGATGAGGGGGAGAGAGATAGAATGGATATGAAGTCCACTCCCCCAATGCACTCTTAGCCATGGCAGGGTGAGAAAACATTTTGACTCCCACATTTTTTCATCTCACCTGCTCTTCAAGGAGCTTAGAGTGATATACAGGGATCCTCCCTTCCTCTTCTTACCTTCAGAGGCTGGTTAGGCTTAGAGAAAGTGACTGGCCCAAGGTCACCAGTGAGCTTACAGATGAATGGGAACTTGAGTCTACACTCCTGATCTAACACACTAACAACTACTCAATACTCATACACATGAGATTCACAGAAGCAGTCACGCTAAGGACTTGTACAGATCCATTATGAGTTTGTGTTGATTTGATGGGATTCTGGTGCAAAAAATAGACTTTACCAGGATGAAATAGGTCAACAAGATAATGTGTACAGGCAAAGTTCTTTGAGAACCAGGGCTATTTGGGGGCAGGAACGCACAGGAACGGAGTTCTGGCTGGCTCCTGAGTTGGCCACTTCCAGCAGGAACTCGTTAACATAATAGACCACACCTAACTGCAGAAACTCATTAGGATTGGCTATATTAGGGGTGTGTGGTCTAACAAGCAAAGAAGTTCCTGCTACAAAAAAAGCCCTGGGTTTTGACAACAAACAGAGTAAACAGAATAAGAAGCAAAAGGTGAGTGTGGTAGCATGGGGGTGTGGTCTAATATGCTAATGAGCTGTGATGTCAGGGGTGTGGCTTAATATGTTAATGAGTTCCTGCTGTTGGGTGTGGCCTATTATGCTAATGAGTTCCTGCTGGGCTTTTTCTACAAAAAGAGCCCTGTTGAGAACTATACAAACATCTATTAACTAGTGCTATTTTATTTCTAGTTTGAACATCTGTGCCTGAAGAACACACTTTCAAAACGCTCCCGTCCTAGATTTTTCAACTACTAATAGGTGCAATTGCAATGGATTGCGATCAATACTGTCTTGCTGAAATACTTGAGGCACGTAATCCAGCAGGAGCACAGAAACTTTCATTCAATCACCCTAACACTTGAACACATGAAGCTGCCTTCTATGAAGTCAGACCACTGATCTATCAAGGTCAGTCTTGTGTACTCTGACCAGTGGCTCTCCAGGGTATCAAGGTCTTTTATCTACTACCTGATCCTTTGAACTGCAAATGCCAAGGATTGAACCTGAGACCTTCTGCATGCCAAGCAGATGATCCACAGTCTGTTCCTAATCACCTTTTACAGACCCTACTCCCACCGCTCCATGACCAAGACGGACTTGCCTAGGATTTTCAGCAGGCATGCCACTCCTTCAAGAGGACACATTTAAAACAGGAGCAAGTGAAGTGCATGAGCAACCTCCATACATCAGAGTAATTCTAGAACCAAGATGGGCTGGCTGCAGCCTGACTAGAATCCCCACAGTCCAGTGATGCGCAGATTTACAAAACGAATGAGCGCATACTTGATGGCTAAGGTATCATGATTCTACGTTAGGATGTCCACTACTTCTTAAGAAATTAAGTGCCCCAGCATTCTTTGCAAGATTATCAGCATCCAGTTACCCAAATTTTCTGGTAGGTGGTTCCCCAAAAAGTGAACTTTGGCTCGCCTTCTGCTCTCCTAGAAGATACCACTTTATTAGTGTCATGTCGTACTTCCCAAAACCCATTAGCAATATCACCAGAAAACTCCACATACTGGAAAATATTCAGAACTGTTCATCATTCTGCTACCTGACAAAACTTCTGTATAGTAAGAACAGTCCAGCTGGATCAGACCAGTGGCCCACCTAGTCTAGCATTATGACTCACACAATGGTCAACTAGTTACTCTGGCAGGACAACAATAGGGCATAGAGGCCAAGGCCTTCCTCAAATGTGGAGGTTCTTTTAGTCAACATGGCTGGTAGCCACTGATGGACCTCTCCTCCATGAATGTGTCTAATCCTATTTTTAAGCCATCATGCCTTTGGACATCATTATATCCTCTGAAAATGAATTCCACATTTTAATCACTCATGGAATATGTTGTCGAAGGCTTTGACGGCTGGGTTGTTGTAGATTTTCCAGGCTGTCTGGCTGTAGTCTTCTTGGCATTGTAGTACCTGAAGTTTCGCCAGCAGCTGTGACTGGCATCCGCAGAGGTATAACACAGAAAGACGGAGTACTCTCTGTGTCAATGTTGACACACTGACATTGTTGACAACATTGACACAAAGAGTACTCCATCTTTCTGTGTTATACCTCTGCGGATGCCAGTCACAGCTGCTGGTGAAACGTCAGGTACTACAATGCCAAGACCATGGCCAGACAGCCTGGAAAATCTACAACAACTAATGCATGGAATAGTTTTCTTTTGTCTGTTTTGAATCTGTTGCCCATTTATTGTGTGATCATGAGTTCTAGTATTTTGGGAGAGGGAGAAAAAAACTTATCACCACATGTTTTCTCTGCTCCAGGCATAATTTTATAAATCTCTATCATGTCCCCCTCTTTTAGCCATCTTTTTGTTAGTCTGAAAAGTCCCAGACTCTTAAACCTTTCTTCACAGGAAAGTGCTCCAACCCATTAACCACCTCAGTCACCCTCTTCTGTAGTTTTTCCAACTCTGCAATATCCTTTTTGAGATGGCAGCCAGAATTGCACACAATATTTCAACTGAGGCTGCACCATAGATCTATGCAGGTACATTATAATACAGGCAGATTCAGGTGGGTAGCCATGTTGGTCTGAAGCAATAGAACAAAGTTTGAGTCCAGGGGCACCCTTAAGACCAACAAGTTCACGCACACAAAAGCTTATACCCAGAATTAAACTTTCTTAGTCTTAAAGGTGCCCGTGGACTCAACATTTGTTACAATACAGGCAATTATTTTCAGCACCTTTCCTAGTAATCTCCAGCATGGAATTCGCCCTTTTCACCACTGTATCAGAGCTTTCAGTGACCTATCCATTTTGACCCCAAGAGCTCTTCCTCTCTCAGTTTCAGCAAGTTCAGGTTTTATTCCTACTCCTTCCTTCCTGCCATTTAACCAACGTTTAATTCATAAGACAAACCATCCCCTTATCCCATAATTGCTAAGATGATCCAAGAGTCTGTAGCGAAGCACCTTGTCAAAAGACTTTCCAAAGTTCCAATATATAACATCTACCATGTTCAGTTTCTCAAAAGTAGTGAAGCAGGACTTGCGCATTATTTCATTTCGCTGTGCATTATTCCGTTTGATTTTTTGTGCAAATTTTATTTGAAGGAACAAGCATTCTGGTTAACAGATTCCGTTCTGCAAGGTATAACCATCTCGGTAACATTCTTAACTAATACAGCAAATTCAAATTTCCCACGCTTTTGATTAACAGTGCTGAGGGAGCCGGGGGCACTGAATACTGAACTAAAGTTCAAGGCCCTCAAAGTGTCATTTTCTCACAACTGAAAACAGCTGACCGCATCATTCCCATAGTGCACCTGGGGAGCATAAGAAGAGCTCTAAACGGGCCCGGCATCCTGTTGCCACGTGTGACCAGACAGAGGCTCCTCTCCACAAAGTACACAAGCAGCACATGCATATACAGCTCAGCTCTTTTTGGTTGTCCATCCTCCAGCATTTGGTATTCAGAGGCAGACTACCTCTGAACATGGAGGCTTCCCTGAGTTGTCCTAATAATAATTAATTATTATTGTCACATGGCATTATGTGTAGTGTAGCCAGGAGATCCAAAGATCATCTGGCAGTCTTCAGTTCTAACTCTTTTTGCATTGTGCACCACCAGGTGGTGAGCTAGACTTATTTTTTAGGCTGAGAGAGTTCTGAGAGAGCTCTGACTGGCCCAAGGTCACCCAGCTGGCTTCAAGTGGAGGAGTGGAATCGAACTGGGTTCTCCAGATTAGAGTCCTATCACTCTTAACCACTACACCAGGCTGGCTCTCCTGAGTTGTCCTATCTGATAGCCCTGCAAAGACCACTGAAATCCCAGGAATCTCAGTTCTAAAGACCCCACCACACCCACAGCCCCCACATTCACTCACTTCCTTCTGCCTGTCCAGAAGCTTCACTTAGGTCCTCGAGTTATAGCGTGGGGGGGGGGGGGGGGGGGGCTATGCTGTCCATTGTATGTTCTCTGCCCTATAACTGAAGAGGTCAGGAGGAGGTGTAATGGGACGGCATTCATGCCTTGCTTTCACCTTCAAATCGCTTTCTGGGCGTTCCGCTGGGGATCAGGACTCCCAGGCAAGCTCCCCTCCCGCCCCCAGCCGCTTAACCCTTTCGACGCCGGCTTACCACCAGAATGGCGTTAAAGTGGTCGCTCTTCACTTTCTGCACCTGGATGCAGGAGGCGGGCACCTGCAACAAGCCGCCCCCTTTGGCCAGGTTGCCGGCAGCGTCTCCGTTGGGCACCAGGTTGTTGTTGCTGCTGGGCCCCACGCCCAGCGCCGCCCGGTACAGGTAGGTGTGCGTCAGCTTGCCCATGCCGGCGATCTCGACCATCTCCGGGGTGAAGTGGGAGCCGGGCAGCATGCGCACGTTGTAGCGGTACTTCTCGTACTCGTCGCCGGGGCAGCAGCAGGAGCAGCCGGAGCAGGGGCGGGCGGGTCCGGGCCGGGCGTGGAGGAGGCGCAGGGCCAGCAGCACCAGGAGGAAGCCCAGGAAGACGCAGGAGAGGCAGCCCAGCGAGACGATCAGGTAGAAGTTGAGGCGGGGGGGGGGCTGGG
>NW_015161498.1:151865-153939 GCF_001447785.1 Gekko japonicus
GGCTCGCCGCGGTCCGTCACCAGCACCACCACCTTGTGCTTGAGCGCGTCGCTGGAGCGCAGCGCGCGGGCCGTCCGCACCTCGCCGGCGTCGGGGGAGACGCGGAAGAGGCTGGCGTCGGAGGCCTGGAGCAGGTGGTAGGAGAGCCAGGCGTTCTGGCCGCTGTCCGGGTCGTGGGCCACCACCTTGGTGACCAGGTAGTCGGCGTCGGCCAGGCGCGGGACGATCTCCACGGCCACCGAGCCGTTCCGCGGGGCCGCCGCCGGGTAGAGGATGACCGGGGCGTTGTCGTTCTGGTCCAGGACGGTGATGCTGACCAGGAAGGCGGCGGCCAGGGCGGGCGAGCCGTGGTCCTGGGCCTCCACCTGGAAGTGGAAGCTCTGCAGGCGCTCGAAGTCGAAGGCGGCCTTGGCGAAGACGGTGCCGGCCTCGGCGTCGATGGCCAGGTAGGAGGAGAGGGCGCTGCCCTGGATGTCGATGTCGCGCAGGAGGTAGGAGACGCGGCCGTTCTCGCCCAGGTCCGGGTCGGAGGCCGACACGTGGAAGAGGGAGGCGCCGGGCGGGTTGTTCTCCGCCACCTCCACCTGGCGCCGCTGGGTGAGGAAGCGGGGCGGGTTGTCGTTCACGTCGGCGACCTGGAGGCGCAGCGTCCGCCGGCTGGCCATGGGCGGCGAGCCCAGGTCGGAGGCCGTCAGGGTGATGTTGTACTCGGCCACCCGCTCGCGGTCCAGCAGGCCGCTGGTGACCAGCGAGTAGTAGCTGTCGAAGGAGGACTTGAGCTGGAAGGGCAGCTGGGTGGGCAGCTGGCAGATGACGCGCCCGTTCTCGCCGGGGTCGCGGTCGGTGATGCTCAGGAGGGCGATGACGGTGCCCAGCGGGGCGTCCTCGGGGACGGGGCTGGAGAGGGAGGTCACCACGATCTCCGGCGCGTGGTTGTTCACGTCGCTGACGTCCACCAGCAGCTTGGCCAGGCCGGAGAGGCCGAAGAGGCCCCGGTCGCGGGCCTCGACGAAGAGCTCCAGCGGCGGCGCCTGCCCGTCCAGGGGCCCGCCGAGGCGCACCTCCCCGCTCTGCGGGTCCAGGAGGAAGAGGCGGCGCAGCTCGGCCGGCGTGCTGTTGCTGAAGGCGTAGCGCACCTCGCCGTTGGCGCCCTCGTCCGGGTCGGTGGCGCGCAGGCGGGTGACCGGCGTGCCCGGCGGGGCGTCCTCGGGGACGCTGGCCCGGTAGACGGAGTGCTCGAAGACGGGCGCGTTGTCGTTGGTGTCCAGCACCGTCACCAGGACCTGGGCGCTGCCCGAGCGGGCCGGGCTGCCGCCGTCGAGGGCGGTGAGGGCGAGGCGGTGGGTGGCCTGGCGCTCGCGGTCGAGGGGCCGCTCCAGCACCAGCTCCGGGTAGCTGCTGCCGTCGCCGCGCGTCTGCATGGCCAGGCCGAAGTGGGGGTCCGGGCTGAGGGCGTAGCTCTGCACGCCGTGGGGGCCCTCGTCCGGGTCGTGGGCGCTGGGCAGGGCGAAGCGGGCGCCGGCCGCCAGGAACTCGGCCACGCGGAAGTGGTACTCGGGCAGCGGGAAGCGGGGCGCGTGGTCGTTGACGTCCAGGACGCGGACGCGCAGCTTGTGCAGCTCCAGCGGGTTCTCCAGCACCAGCTCGTAGCTGAGGGCGCAGGCCGGCTGCAGCGCGCAGATCGCCTCCCGGTCCACCGGCTCGCCCACCGCCAGCGCCCCGCTGGACGCCTCCAGGAGGAAGTAGGCCGGCCCCGGCCCCCCGCCCACCAGGCGCCCCCGGCGGGAGGGCAGCGCGGACGCCTCCAGGCCCAGGTCGCGGGCCACGTTGCCCACCGGCGCGCCGCGCGGCGTCTCCTCGGCGATGGCGTACTCCACCTGGCCCTGCGCGCCGCACGACGAGACCAGGCAGCAGCACGCCAGGAGGTAGAGCCGCATGCTGCCCTCAGCTCCCCCCGCAGCCGGCCGGCATCCTCCGGCGGGCCGCCACCGCCTAGCGCGGCCCCCGAGCGCCGCCGCCGCCGCCCGCTTCCATGGCTCGCCTCGCCTCGCCCGCCTAGTGCTGCTGAGCCAGC
>NW_015161498.1:154104-162177 GCF_001447785.1 Gekko japonicus
GCCGGCCCGCTCCTGCGCACGGGGATGGGCCGAGAGTCCGGCGGCTTTGGGGCTGCTGCTGGGGGACGCGCGGGAGCGGCTCCGCGGTGTCGCCTTCGTCGTCGCCGCCGCGCTTTGGAAGCGGCGCACTGGGCGGAAAGGGGCCCGAGTCGCCCGTGGTTGAGAACGCCTCCCCCCGCCCCAAGACGTGGAGAGAACTTCCAGGGCAGTGTTCCCTCTAAGCGGGCAGTGTTCCCTCTAAGCTGAGTCGGTGTGAGCTAGCTCCCAGTTTTTTAGCCTCTGGCTCACACTTTTTTGTCTCAGCTCAGGAAGGAGGGCTCCAGAGCAAACTGATTTCTGCAGGAGCCAAATCGCTCGCTCACAACTTTAATGCCCTTAGTTCACAAGGTAGAATTTTTGCTCAGAGACTCCAGAGCTTAGAGGGAACATTGGCTGCGGGCCAGGGAAGTGCGGGACGCCCGGTCCTTCGCTCTTTCCCCCGGCGGTCCAGCGGACTGCCCTGCGGCAAACGTCCCAGAAAGGGCTGCCCAGCCAGGCAGTCTCCTCCTCGGTCCCCGTCCTTCCTGCTTAGCGAAAACGACAGGTCGAGACTTCGGTGCTCCCCGTCCTGGAAGGGGATGCCCACGGCCAGGAGAACTCCCCTTCCCCCCCCCAAAAAAAAGGCCCAGCCTGGGATCCCCCTAGGCTCCCTCCCCCAGTTGGGAGCGGCAATGCCGTGGCTGCTGCATGGCGATCCTTGGGTCGAGGCTCGCTCCGGGTCTTCGGCCAGATGCCCCTCGAAAGAGCCTCCCTCGCCGTCGGGCCCGCGCTCACCCGCCAGCCGGTCCGAGGGCGACGGAGCCAGAGGCGCGATGGTTGCAAGGCCGGGAGCCGCGTGAGAACGGGAGAAGAGGAGAATCCCAGAATCCAGATTCTCCTGCGCAGGGACTTGGGAAGGTTGCTTGCTGGCCAGAGGCTGGGGGAGAGGAGGGGACCGCTCGGGGCCGGCAGGAGGGCCACCTGAGGACGGGATTTCAAAACTTCCAAAGCTAAGAACCAACCGGAATCTCGTCCTAATCCTTCCCCCCCCCAAAAAAAAGCAGACTCTCATCCAAGAGCGCGCAAGCTTCCCGGTTCCCCACCGCTCTAGGGTGGTGGCAGGAGCCAGGATCCAAAGAAAACCCCTCCCGGAGGTGGCGTCTCCAGGAGCTCCTCCCTCGCCGGCAACTGGCGGGGTCTTCCAGGCAGACTTCAGCTCCAGGGGAGGTGGCGGTGCGGGCAGAGGACGGGGCTGCCTCCCGCGCCGGAGGAGGGAGGAGCGAGCCCTCAAGACCACGCCCCCTTTGAGAACAGTCCTCCAGCTCGTCGCGCTCCGCCGGACTGGGCTGTGCGGGAAGAAGTGGCTTCGGGGCGGCGAGTCCCAGCTCCTCCAGCGGCCGGCCCGCAGCTCCTTTCCGCACAGCCGCCGCGGGTCCCTTTCCGCCTTCGGGAGTCTCCGCGCCGACCGACCCGACAGCTCTGGGTGGAGAAGCTGCAGGTCTCCCCGGACGCCGCCGATCCACTATAGCCACCCGTCGCTGCCTCTCCCGCAGGCTGCCCTGGCCGGACGGATCTCTCGCGCTCCCGGCCACAGCAACGCGAAGCTTCCGAAGCCAAATCCCCGCGGGAGCAAACGGCCGGAGACGCCGCATGCGGGGAACCTTCGCTTGGAGGGGCGGCGACCGCGAAGCCAAGGGGAGCCTGAGCCGACATCCCTCCCCGTCTCTCCTCCTGCTTCGTAGGGGTCTCCCCTCCCCCGCCCCGCAGAATCTGGGGAGAGTCGCCGAGCCGAGAGAGAGGCGCGAAGTGCTCTAGCTGTGGCGGACCCTCCCCCCTCCTTCTGATGCCTCGCTCTGGGGCTCCTTGGGGCGCGCAGGAAACTAGGGGAAGGGGGGGTGGGAACGGGACGTGAAGTGCTGCCTGCTCGGGAGTGAGGGTAGAAGGAGCCGCTCCTCGCCCTTCACAAGCAGACCCCCCTTCCACTCCCCCATCTGCACTTTTGGCCTTTTCCAAACGGGGGGGGAATGCAGGGGATGCGGTGTCTCACTTCACTCGAGGAGGTCACCAAGCCAGGAGGAAATCTTTCCAGAAAAGAGGGGTTATTCGAGGATGGGGGGAGTTAGGGGGTAGGGGGAGGTGGCTGAAAACGTGGCTAGAATCACACCAGGGCATGAAGCTGCCTTCAGACCAGGAGACCATCAAGGTCAGTATTGTTCCCCCTCTCCCGGGTCTCAGTCTTCCACCTCACCTGCTGCCTGATCCTTGTAACTGGGGCTGTGTTGGCAATGGAACCTGGGGCCCTGCCCCTGTGCCACAGAGCACCCTGATCCACCCTGGGTGCAAGGTGTGCACAAGGGGCTTGCATCCCACACAGGTCTTCCCACAGGCTGGCTGGCTGCGTGGAACAGCACCTTTTCCAGAGGAGAGGGTCAGGAGGCTGGCACTTGCTTGTGCCCACCAGAAGGAACCAGGCCTGGGTGTTGCCACCAGTCTGACACCAGCGACCAGGTGTGCCAGGAGAGAGCTAGAACTTTGCTGTGGAAACTGCAGCTTCTTTAAAGGAACCCCACCACACCACCAGATTCTTTGCCCAAAAAAGGGCATGGAAAAGGGTGCTTTTTGGTGGCTGGCCCCTGTGCATGGGGGTGTTTCTGCTGGAGGGCAGCAGCTGGTCCTCATGAGGCGTCCCCAGCTAGCTCTTGTCATCCAAGCACTTACATAGGGCGGTAAGCCCCTTCCCTAACTATTCAGGTTTCATTTTTTAAAAAAAAAGTAGCTTCCCTGTCTTCCTGAAATGGACTTAAGTGAAAGCTTCCTGAGGGAAGGAGCAGATCACCATCCAGATGAACTCTTCACCCCCCCCCCAAAGATTCATGTTCCCTGAAAGCAGGAGTGGATGCAATGGGAGCCACTCGTGGGGCATTTTCCAATGGACCCCCTGTTGGGTGTTACAAGTTAAAATTACACTCAGTATTTCTGGGGTTAAATGTTTGTTTGTGTTGTCACAGGAAGTCACATGTGTTTTATGTAGCCAATGTTAGTTTAGAACTACAAGCCCGGGGAAATCATCCCTGATCTAGGAGTTTGATTGGAGTGATAGTGTCAAAGTGTTTTAGCATTTTATGGCTTCTCTTCCCGTCTTTGTTTGCTGTTCTCAAGAAGAAGTAGAGAAGCCATTATCGCTCTCTTCTAGTCTTGTCTTTGTAGTGTAAAGATGTTAGCTGTTTAGCTCTGTTGTTATTTTCATCCCAGTTACCCTTCCCTATGCTAGAATGTGGTAGTAAAATGTAGTAAAAACTACATTTTAAACACACATGGTATTTTAAAGTATTTTAAACACACATGGGCTCTGAGTCTGAATTATTTTACTCTGGCATTGCTAAGCTATTTTCTCTCTGCAAAAAACCAAGTTTTTATTTTAAACACACATGGGCTCTGAGTCTGAATTATTTCTTCCCAGTTACCCTTCCCTATGCTAGAATGTGGTAGTAAAATGTAGTAAAAACTACATTTTAAACACACATGGTATTTTAAAGTATTTTAAACACACATGGGCTCTGAGTCTGAATTATTTTACTCTGGCACTGCTAAGCTATTTTATCTCTGCTGAAAACCAAGTTTTATTTTTAAAAACCCCAACACCCCCTACTGCCTGCTGCTTGCTAGGACCTTTGTGAATAGCATCAGGTTCTGTGGAGTGTGGTCTGTTCCAGCAAGGCACTTCTTAGGTTCTGAAGTAAAAGGGGGGGGGGGCATTAGAGAGCTCTTCCACCAGGCCTTTGGGTAGGGAGCCGCACCTATAAATCTAAGACCCTGTGCCCAATACCACCATCCAGCCTGAGCTTGGCAGCAAGAAAAATCATTTGTTGACTGTAATCTATATGTTTCCTGCTACTGTGCACCGCCATCGTTATATAAACTGGTTGTAGTAATTATGTTGTGTTTTATGGGGATATTTATACTGATGTTTTTATCTGTTATTGACTTGTTGCAATTTTATCTAAGCCGCCCTGAGCCTGCTCCAGCGGGGAGGGCGAGGTACAAATCAAACTAAATAAATAAAATAAATTATTGCTCTTTGAGTCACTTAGAGGAGGGCAGGGAGCTGTTCCTGTTGGCAGCAGAGGAGAGGACTCACAATGATGGGTTTAAATCAGGGCTATTTTTGGGCAGGAACGCACAGGAACAGAGTTCCAGCTGGCTCCCAAGTTGGCCACGCCCAGCAGGAACTCATTAGCATAATAGGCCACACCCAACAGCAGGAACTCATTAGGATTGGCTACATTAGGGGTGTGTGGCCTAACATGCAAAGGCGTTCCTGCTACAAAAAAAGGCCCTGGGTTTTGACAACAAACAAGGTAAACAGAATAACAAGCAAAAGGAGGGTGTGGCTGGATGACCACACTTCTGGTAACATGGGGGTGTGTCCTAATGTGCTAATGAGCTGTGCTGTCAGGGGTGTGGCCCAATATGCTAATGAGTTCCTGCTGTTGGGTGTGGCCTATTATGCTAATGAGCTCCTGCTAGGCTTTTTCTACAAAAAGAGCCCTGGTTTAAATTATGGGCAGAAAGGTACCGGCTGAATATTAGGAAAACGTTTTTGCAGTAAGAGTAGTTCAGCACTGGAGTAGACTGCCTAGAGAGGTGGGTGAGCTCCCCCTCACTGGCAGTCTTCAAGCAGCGGCTGGACAAACGCTTGTGAGGGATGCTCTGGGTCGACCCTGCATTGAGCAGAGGGTTGGACTAGGCGATCCCTTCCTTCCAACTCTGTGATTCGATGCGTCTGTTCTATGATCTCATAGCACAGAAAAAGCCATGCTTTAACTGTGTAAAACTAAGTATACTGAGTATACATTAATGCTTTGCACATCTGAAGTCTGAAAATTCAAAACACAGAGATTCTAGACCATACAAAATGGAAGTAAGCCTGCCTTCACTTTTAACACCTCTCTCTACTCATTTTTATGTCCCCTATGTCTGGAACAACTTCCCTGCCTTCCCTTCCTCCCCTCTCCAGTTTATCTCTTCCTTTCTTTCCTCTGCCTCTAGGATGATATAACTGTATGCTCCTTGGGTATGTCTTGGTTAACTGTTAAAACTGTCAAACGTTAACGCCATTTGAAGAGAGATGAGGTTTATTCTGCCAGTAACTAGTAAATAAAGTAGTTTTGATCAAAATTAAAGTGTCCTGGTCTTCCTTCCTTCTCTCTGATAGGACTGGTCAACTTTGACATCATGGTATATTCACTTTATTTTTCCATTTTGTAGGGGGATGTTTTGTGTTAACTTGTGCCGAGTTGTTGCAATCAAGAGAGTCAATGGTGGCAGTTGCATGCGCCAGTTGAATGGTGGCAGTTGCACGCGCCCTGCAGAGGAACTTGACATGCAGTTGCGAGATCACACCTCCCTTTGTAGCTGCGGGCTCAGCCCGTCACTGTGTGATCAGACGCAACTGCGGGTGAGTCTCTCTTTTTTTGGCTGTTTGTTTCCCTTGTGCATAAACGAGGATTCACACCTCCGCAGTGAGGGCCCCCTATGGAGTATGCGATGATGAGCATACTGGGGGGGGGGGCGGACAACGTCACCGAGCTGGGATGGCCTGATCAGACCTTTCCGATGGCATGCTTGCATGATCAGACAGGGGAAAGTCCGTCCGTGGCCCGTAGCAACCCGTTTACTACTGGACTTTCCCCAGTGTCTTTTAACTCCGCTTCCGTGGCAGAGCAGCAGGAGTTGCTGATGACTATGGCATGCTTCCCAGATGTTTCTGTCTGATTGCTCCCTTTAAAACAGTCAGGCATTTGCACCTATGTAAGATCTAAAGGTGCGTGTGATCACAGCCAATATGTACTTAACACAGAGTACACCCAATAAACTCAGCACACATTCTTCTACGTAGACATGCATAGGACTGATCCGCTTATGAGTTGACCAAGATATTATCTTTCCATTTTAGTTATGCCCTCCCTCCACAATTCAGGGACTAACATGTTGCTAATGAGCCACCTCTCTGCACCTTCTCTTAAAGTGCTGAAAGCAGTTCTTGTAGCTGAGAATTGGGATGTGAGAGTTCAGGAATAATAATGGTGATTCTCATCACACTGCTGTTTTCATGTTACTCCTGCGCACTGCTTAGGTGGAGGGGAAAGCGCACAGCAAAGAGCAGCAAGAAGGTGAAGAGCAAGCTGAGGGGGAGGAGCCTCTGATCATATTCAACACACAACAGCAGTGGGGAACAATGCTTTGTGAGCTATTGGCATTCAAGCTGTGAGCAAGCGATTTGGCCACTGCATGAATTAGTTTGCTCTGGAGACATCCTTCCTGAGCAAAGATGAAAATGTGTGAGCTGGAGGCTAGAAAACTGTGAGCTAGCTCACACTAAATCAGCTTAGAGGGAACACTGCTCTGGAGCCATCCTTCCTGAGCGAAGACAAAAACGTGTGAGCCAGAGGCTAAAAAACTGTGAGCCTAGATCACACTAACTCAGGGGGAAATTCAAAAGGAGTCAGTTTTGGAAGTTGCCCTGGATTGTCTCATGTGCTGAAGACCACACACCAAGCCAACACATGTCCTTTGGCAAGCAGAAGCTACGTAGCTCTGGAACTGTTGAAGGAACCATTAAAATGCTCTCCCACTTCTTTTACTGTATTTACTTTGTTATTATTCCTGTTTTACTCAGGAGGAAATAAAGCTCTTGTTCTCATGGAAAATGGATGATGTTTGATTTGAGGGAAGAAGTAAAATAATTGTTCCATCTAACCTCCCACCAAACACCTCGCCTTCAATGCTGGCAGTGCCCTGTCTATCTGTTCTGGGCTCTGAACTTCTTGTCCCTTCTTGCACATGGTTGTTAAACATCTAAGAAGGGTGAAAACAATGTGGCCGTTTGAATCAGGAGGGGTATCTAGTTTTCTCAAAAAACAGAATGCGAGCCTCATATTTCAGATGTCAAAGAACCCAAAAGACCAGTGTCTACAGTGCAGCGAATCACTGCAATTATTACTTCTTTGCCAATACATCATAATCCTAAATGGTTCACCTCAACATCATTCCTGCAATGAAAGCAGAATCCTGGAATGCCTAGTCTGACTGCCAAATCCCACTGAAGTTTCATCTCAGCCTTTCTTCCACAACCACATGGTGACCAGGATGAAGGTCACACAAAAACTATCCAAGTGCTTTGCATGGATATCTTGACATTATTTTCACAGTTGAAACGATTAGTTGAAAAGTCTCCTGAACTTCACTGGGACATTTATTAAGAAACACACGTAACATCTGGACATCTGCAACTGTAAACATAGCCAGAAGCGATATGGAGGAATATTGGGATGAGCTCTGAATGGCACTGAAAATGCCTTCCCTGTCTGAGATAAGTAAGCAATATACAGATATTTAGGAACTGCACAGAATAACCAAATAGTGCACACTTAGCATTAAAAACATTACCATACAGCAACAGAAAATAATTAAAGAGAGACCTGGATAAGATAAAGCACTTAGTAAAGGTAAAGAATTCCCTTGCTCAAAAGCCAGTTGAATCCAACTCTAGGGGGCGGTGCTCATCTCCGTTTCCAAGCCAAAGAGCCAGCACTGTCTGAAAACTTCTCTGTGGTCATGTGGCCGGCATGACTCAATGCCGAGGTGCATGGAATGCTGTTAACTTCCCACCAAAGGGGTACCTATTTATCTACTTGCAATTTCTTGCTTTCAAACTGCTTGGTTGACAGGAGCTGGGGCCAAAGACAGGAGCTTACTCTGTCACGCGCCACTAGGGTCATGAACTGCAGAGCTACAGACCTTCCTGTCTGAGCTCATTGTCTTAACCTCTAAGCCACTGTGGCCCCATAAAATGCACTTAATAGACTAGCAGTCCCAATGCTATAGTCAACTACTGACATAATTATTAATACTATTTTAATTTTGTTTTACTTCGTTTATAGCCAGGGGTCATTTCCTGCAGGAGGGCACAGGAGCGGAGCTCCGGCAGTAAAGAGCCCAGGGGGTGGGCACATACAACAAGCCCCACCCCCTGCTCCCACAAGCCCTTAGTCA